>NC_134485.1:109236422-109243922 GCF_040206685.1 Ascaphus truei | reverse complement strand
TAACAGTAGGCACCGGAGGTGCCGCACTGCTAGCGAGCGGCTGGGGTGCCGGTCCGGAGGGAGGGACTGCCAGGGACTGGGGGGACTGCTGGAGTGCTGGAGGGAGAGCCGTGGACCGGAGTGTGGGTCGGAGTGCCGGGACCGGAAGGAGGACCGAGGGGGAGGGCCGGAGTGCTGGGACTGAAGGAGGACCGAGGGGGAGGGCTGTAGTGCGGTCCAGAGTGCAGGCCAGAGTGCCAGGACCGGAAGGAGGACCGAGGGGGAGGGCCGGAGTGCCGGGACCGAAGGGAGAACCGGTGACCGAGGGCTGAAGTGCTGGGGGGAGGGAGAGCCGGGGAAGGGCCGAAGGGGCTAGAGTGCCGGGGGAAGGGGGAGGGAGAGCCGGGGAGAGCGGGCAGCCAGGCGGTCACCCCTGCGACTGCTTTTTTTGGCAAAGTCCTCTTACCTTCAGCAATCCCCTGCGGCCCGGCATTCAAAGCGCCGCCCCCGCATCCTCCATCCAATCCCCTGCGGCCCGGCGGCATTCTAAGTCCCGCCCCCGGCATTCTCCTTCATTCAATCCCCCCGGCAGCATTCATTCATACACACACATAGAAAATACTTACCGGCCGCCGCATTCTCCTCACCTCCGCTGCCCGCAATACCGGGACCAGGGACAAAAACCGGGACAAAACCGGGACGGACATGAAACCGGGACATGGCAGAAAAAAACGGGACTGTCCCGGCAAAAACGGGACAAATGGTCACCCTAATGCTACCGCATGTACAAATAAAAAAATGACAATCGAATGAAGAAAGTTTTACACTCACTCAAACCCTCCTTCAAACTCAATCCCACTCTCCCTCCCACTCAACCCCCGCTCCTTATATTCAATCGCCCTGACTCAATCCCACTCCTCCTCATGCTTAATTTCCCCCCCCCCCCATACACACTCAATCACCCCCTCCTCACACACACACACGCTAAGGCCGAGCTCACTGCACAATGTGGCGTTCGCGCGCCTCTGCCTGCTGGTGCTCATCCCCAGCAGACCGAATCACGCGACTTGGAGGCGGGACTTCCATATCCTCCGTCATCCATGCAATTAAAAAAAAGAACACAGTGTGTGTGTGATTTCATTGGCTGGCGAAGTACACGCGACGCTGCTGCTGCCGCTTGAGATTACAACTTCAGTTGCCCCCTCAAGTGCAGCAGCATCAACGCTGTACGTCGCCCCCGGGAGTCGTTTGTAGTTTGACAACTCCCACCGACAAACATGAAAGAGTGACGAACGTGCACGCGCGCGTTGTGTTGCAGCCAGAGTGAGCGGGGCCTAAGAATTTCACCTTGTGGTCGGGTGATAGGCCTGCTCGATTTGGTCCTGGCCATGTCGGGGCTGCAGTGCTGCAGATCTAAGCTGGCCACGTGAGTGGAAGTCATCAACTGGGGTAAACAGGCAGTGGGAAGAGGCATTTGTCCAGGAGTGTGAGCGCAGAAGGCATCCTCGGCCGACCAGTCAAAATTCTGTGGCGGACCACCCTTTAGAGACCACTGCTGCTGTACAGCATACCCTCAGAGAGAGACACACAAAGACGCACACATACAGACAGAGACACGCACACACAGGGACACGCGTACACACACAGGGACACAGAGATGCAGGACACACATAGACATACACGGAGGGACACAGAGACGCACACACACAGAGACGCACACACACAGAGACGCACACACAGAGACACAGACAGACATAGACACACACACACAGACATCGGCACACACACAGAGATACACAGAGACACAGACATACTATACATATAGAAGTACAAATGGGTAAAACGGGTGTGTGCCGCGCACGCACGTTCTATGTCAAACTTTTTTCTGCGACAAAACAGTGACAAAACACAAATAAGTTTTACTTAAAATGCACACACACACACTTTTTTTTCCAAACAGAAACCACGTCTTTGTATTGTGTTATTTCTGTCAAAAACTAATTCAAGAACCCAGAGCAGTCTTTTTTATAATGTGTAAAATGACTTTTATTTGTTGGCATGCAGGATTGTTCTGTGTAAGGCCGCGCTTATAGTGCCGGCGATGCGACGTCGCCCGAAAACAAATGCGTTGTCGCTGCCGCGTGCGTTTATAGTAAGCGTGATGGCGACAATGCGACGTGGCGACGCGATTTTTGGTAGCCGTAATTATTTGATTTTTCAGGGGCTGTTGCCTCATGTGACAGCCCCTGAACCAATCGGGAGCCTGGTCGCCCGCACCGCCACAAAGCGAAATACAACTTTCGCTTGCAGCGACGGGTGGCGTGCCGTTGCCGGCACTATAGGCGCGGCCTTAAGGGGTTGGCTGATGTTGCAGCGTATTGTACAGAGGAACACAAATGATATCATTTTTAAACACATAATGGTTGCTTGCACTTGATGTCCCCAATACAATATTAATCCGACTTTCATGCCAGCATTTACACAGCAACGTAAAAACAGTGTGTGCTCTATTTTCCAAGAATCCTGTCACATGAACGCTTTATTTATATTATATGTACAGTAGTGTTTAGGTAAACAACCAGTAATTCCTTGAATAATCTAGGCACCCTTCTAACGACCTGCTGAACTACTTTTGAGCTTCACTGATTTTTTTTATTTGTTGAGGGTGTACATGAATACAAATACAAGCTACAGTTTATGATGCATGAAGAGTTGTCAAACAGAAATGCAGAGATACTGTTTTGTGTTTATGTTCCATACTGGAGTAGACACTAGTGGTGTACCGAGTACCCGGAATTACCCAGTACCTGGCGTTACCCGGCACATTTCCAGCTACCCGGACATTACCCGGCCCGGCAACTGAGAAGTGGGCTCGGCACCGGGTAATGTCAGGGCAGCTGGAAATAATCTTAATACTGACCTTTCCAAAGACATCTAGGACCAGCAGCAGCAGTCCTGTGGCGGTGGCAGCATCGGAGGTGTCTTCAGCCGGCGGGGAGCTGGGGCAATCACTTCCACAGCACCGGAGCAGGTAAACAGTGTCTGTGTGAGCCGCCGGGGAACCACGTGACCGGAGCAGGAGACGGAGCGTTCCTATTGTACAGCCGTCTGTCCATCGCCACAGGACTGCTGCTGCTGATCCTAGATGTCGCCGCCACCCTGCAGGTAAGTGCCAAACCGGGTACCCGACCGGGTAGAACTTTAATTTTGGCCGGGTACCCGTTACCCGTTTTTTTTTTATAATTGAGGACCCGGTCCAACACTAGTAGACACTCCAGTTTCGTAGCTTCTAATAGCCCAGCATGACCAGATTTTCATAATTGTTGCAATTAAGCATCACGGCACCATTTCTTCCATATAATTTAACTGCATAAGCTCCTAAAAAAAACATATTGTGATAAGGTCTTTTTAGATCATAAAGAGTATGTTGCAGTAACGCTGCTGCCAGAATCACTCTACTCTTTCCTAAATATGTCTCCGTGTCTCCCCTGCTGAAATCCCTCTCCTGGCTTCCTATCAAATCCTGCATCTCGCACTCAATTCTCCTCCTCACCTTTAAAGCTTTACACTCCTTTGCCCCTCCTTACATCTCAGCCCTAATTTCTCACTATGCACCATCCCGACTCTTGCAATCTGCTCAAGGATGTCTTCTATCTAGCCCCTTTGTATCTAAAGCCCTCTCCTGCCTTAAACCTTTCTCCCTGACTGCCCCACACCTCTGGAATGTCCTTCCCCTCAATACCCGACTAGCACCCTCTCTATCCACCTTTAAGACCCACCTTAAGACACACTTGCTTAAAGAAGCATACAAGTTGCACCGTGGCTAATACTATACACGATACATAAAGCTTGGCCCCCTGCAGACGCACTTACCTGAACGCCCTCCTACTGTCTCTGTACGTTCTCCCCACCAATTAGATTTTAAGCTCCTCGGAGCAGGGACTCCTCTTCCAAAATGTAACTTTTATGACTGAAGCACTTATTCCCATGATCTGTTATTTGTATTATTTATTATTTATATGATTGTCACAATTATTACTGCTGTGAAGCGCTATGTACGCTAATGGCGCTATATAAATAAAGACATACATACATACATAAATACATGTTGCTTTAGGGACACCATTTTTGAGAAAACTGTTGGACAAAAACTACAATATCCATTTACTTTGCAAGTTGCAATGCATCTTGGCTCAAAGATTACATTACAAATCCATTTATATTGTCACCACCACCTACATGTGTTTATGTATGTGCTAGCAGCAAATAATGTCTCCTCTGCCAGTTGTTAAGTTTGTGCACTCAGAACAGCTGGCGATATGCTGTGCTACCCATCTGTGACATGATTCTTCTATTCCCCTTCCATGCAACATTTGAAAACAACTCAAATTAACTGGCCTTGTATATGCAGAGTGTGCAGCTACA
Source organism: Ascaphus truei (assembly GCF_040206685.1). Taxonomy (NCBI): domain Eukaryota; kingdom Metazoa; phylum Chordata; class Amphibia; order Anura; family Ascaphidae; genus Ascaphus; species Ascaphus truei. Next base: position 109,239,518 of record NC_134485.1, on the reverse strand, counting down.
TATGTATTAAATATATACAAATCTAGCGCAACTCCACAGATGTTGGGGGAAGGAGGGTGAAAAGCAGTGTTCAAAGTAGGCCGGTACGGTCCGGTATGCAGTACCAGTAAAACAATAAGTGCCGGTACTGCGTATCGCTATGAATTATTGGGGGATCTAGAGAACTAACCTGTCTCTCTGCGCCTCTCCCTGTGCCTCTATCTCGGTGTCTGATGTGCTCTCTGTGTCTCCTGCCTTTCTCTCTCCCTGCCTCTCTCTCTCCGTGTCTCTGTGCCTCTCTCTCCTTGCCTCCCTGCCTCTATCTCCATGTCTATGTGACCCACTGTCTCCCTGCCTCTCCTCGTCTCTGTGTATCTCCCCAAGAAGCCGGCTCGGCCAGTGACGTGCTTGCTCTAATATGGGTATGCCCATATTAGGGCATTCTACGTCACTGACCAGAGTCGGCTCTGTTGGGGAGATACGCGGAGAGGCAGGGAGGCACCGACACATGGGGAGAGAGGCAGTGAGACAGAGAGAGGCAGGGAGGCACCGACACATGGGGAGAGAGGCAGTGAGACAGAGAGAGGCAGGGAGGCACCGACACATGGGGAGAGAGGCAGTGAGACAGAGAGAGGCAGGGAGGCACCGACACATGGGGAGAGAGGCAGTGAGACAGAGAGAGGCAGGGAGGCACCGACACATGGGGAGAGAGGCAGTGAGACAGAGAGAGGCAGGGAGGCACCGACACATGGGGAGAGAGGCAGTGAGACAGAGAGAGGCAGGGAGGCACCGACACATGGGGAGAGAGGCAGTGAGACAGAGAGAGGCAGGGAGGAACCGACACATGGGGAGAGAGGCAGTGAGACAGAGAGAGGCAGGGAGGCACCGACACATGGGGAGAGAGGCAGTGAGACAGAGAGAGGCAGGGAGGCACCGACACATGGGGAGAGAGGCAGTGAGACAGAGAGAGGCAGGGAGGCACCGACACATGGGGAGAGAGCAGTGAGACAGAGAGAGGCACGGAGGCACCGACACACGGGGAGAGAGGCAGTGAGACAGAGAGAGCCAGGGAGGCACCGACACACGGGGAGAGAGGCAGTGAGACAGAGAGAGGCAGGGAGGCACCGACACATGGGGAGAGAGGCAGTGAGACAGAGAGAGGCAGGGAGGCACCGACACATGGGGAGAGAGGCAGTGAGACAGAGAGAGGCAGGGAGGCACCGACACATGGGGAGAGAGGCAGTGAGACAGAGAGAGGCAGGGAGGCACCGACACATGGGGAGAGAGGCAGTGAGACAGAGAGAGGCAGGGAGGCACCGACACATGGGGAGAGAGGCAGTGAGACAGAGAGAGGCAGGGAGGCACCGACACATGGGGAGAGAGGCAGTGAGACAGAGAGAGGCAGGGAGGAACCGACACATGGGGAGAGAGGCAGTGAGACAGAGAGAGGCAGGGAGGCACCGACACATGGGGAGAGAGGCAGTGAGACAGAGAGAGGCAGGGAGGCACCGACACATGGGGAGAGAGGCAGTGAGACAGAGAGAGGCAGGGAGGCACCGACACATGGGGAGAGAGGCAGTGAGACAGAGAGAGGCAGGGAGGCACCGACACATGGGGAGAGAGGCAGTGAGACAGAGAGAGGCAGGGAGGAACCGACACATGGGGAGAGAGGCAGTGAGACAGAGAGAGGCAGGAGCACCGACACATGGGGAGAGAGGCAGTGAGACAGAGAGAGGCAGGGAGGCACCGACACATGGGGAGAGAGGCAGTGAGACAGAGAGAGGCAGGGAGGCACCGACACATGGGGAGAGAGGCAGTGAGACAGAGAGAGGCAGGGAGGCACCGACACATGGGGAGAGAGGCAGTGAGACAGAGAGAGGCAGGGAGGCACCGACACATGGGGAGAGAGGCAGTGAGACAGAGAGAGGCAGGGAGGAACCGACACATGGGGAGAGAGGCAGTGAGACAGAGAGAGGCAGGGAGGCACCGACACATGGGAGAGAGGCAGTGAGACAGAGAGAGGCAGGGAGGCACCGACACATGGGAGAGAGGCAGTGAGACAGAGAGAGGCAGGGAGGCACCGACACATGGGGAGAGAGGCAGTGAGACAGAGAGAGGCACGGAGGCACCGACACACGGGGAGAGAGGCAGTGAGACAGAGAGAGCCAGGGAGGCACCGACACACGGGGAGAGAGGCAGTGAGACAGAGAGAGGCAGGGAGGCACCGACACATGGGGAGAGAGGCAGTGAGACAGAGAGAGGCAGGAGGCACCGACACATGGGGAGAGAGCAGTGAGACAGAGAGAGGCAGGGAGGCACCGACACATGGGGAGAGAGGCAGTGAGACAGAGAGAGGCAGGAGCACCGACACTGGGGAGAGAGGCAGGAGACAGAGAGAGGCAGGGAGGCACCGACACATGGGGAGAGAGGCAGTGAGACAGAGAGAGGCAGGAGGCACCGACACATGGGAGAGAGGCAGTGAGACAGAGAGAGGCAGGGAGGCACCGACACATGGGGAGAGAGGCAGTGAGACAGAGAGAGGCAGGGAGGCACCGACACATGGGGAGAGAGGCAGTGAGACAGAGAGAGGCAGGGAGGCACCGACACATGGGAGAGAGGCAGTGAGACAGAGAGAGGCAGGGAGGCACGACACATGGGGAGAGAGGCAGTGAGACAGAGAGAGGCAGGGAGGCACCGACACATGGGGAGAGAGGCAGTGAGACAGAGAGAGGCAGGGAGGAACCGACACATGGGGAGAGAGGCAGTGAGACAGAGAGAGGCAGGGAGGCACCGACACATGGGGAGAGAGGCAGTGAGACAGAGAGAGGCAGGGAGGCACCGACACATGGGGAGAGAGGCAGTGAGACAGAGAGAGGCAGGGAGGCACCGACACATGGGGAGAGAGGCAGTGAGACAGAGAGAGGCAGGAGGCACCGACACATGGGGAGAGAGGCAGTGAGACAGAGAGAGGCAGGGAGGCACCGACACACGGGGAGAGAGGCAGTGAGACAGAGAGAGGCAGGGAGGCACCGACACATGGGGAGAGAGGCAGTGAGACAGAGAGAGGCACGGGAGGCACCGACACACGGGGAGAGAGGCAGTGAGACCCAGAGAGAG
>NC_134485.1:109007295-109236222 GCF_040206685.1 Ascaphus truei | reverse complement strand
CTCATTGACAGTGTTCGACAAACCTATACATTTGCACGCCCCGGGCGAGTGGATTTAACATCGTGGCGAGCTCCTATTGGCCCAAGCAGCACACGTGTGGTACTAGGTGGCGAGTAGATTTTTTGGTGATTTGTCGACCACCGCTCATTGATATACCCACTGCTGAGTAACTTCATGGTATCCAATTTGAACTTCTCCAGCCTACTGCTGCTTCCAATTAAATGATGTGCAGCAACTCATTAGGATTAAGAGTAAGTGGCACGGTAAAAAGAAAATCATTTTAAGCACAGTGGGTTATTGCTGTTAACTTGGGTCCAATTCAGTACTGCAAAGAATTCAGGATTGTACTGCTGGTGACTCCCGGGAGCAAGAAGGAAAGTGGAGGGAAACAAAGCCCCAATACAACATGTACTTGGCAATGGTCTATATTGAGAGATTACCTTACTTTATATTTCTTCTACGACGAATAGTCTCAGCTATAGGAGCTGAGAGTAGATAGTCATATGCAGTGTCTGTGTTACCATGAGGTGCATCGTAGGAGTAGTTTGCCATACTTGTAATAGTCCATATTTGTTGATACAATGCACTTTACCTACCGGCTGGAGAGAGACCGGGCCTCACAGAGAAGGAGGCCTGGCAGCAGCTGAGGAGAGTCGTGGCTTCAGGCCACCCCAAAGGTAGGTGTGTGTGTTATATTATGTGGGGGTGGCATTGTATATTGTATGTGGGGGGTATTGTATTTTGGGCGGGGGTATTGTTTGTATTTTGGGTGGGGGGTATTATTGTGGGGGGATTGTACAGGTATCGGGGGGATGGTGTGGAATGGGGGGAATGAGTGTGAGGGGGTAATTAAGTGATAGCGGAGAGGGGAGAATGTGAGAAGGTGGTGGCGGAGTGAGGGGGGGGAGAGTGAGTGAAGAAGAGAGGAGGAAGAGAGGGAAGACTAACAGACAAGAGGGGGGAAGAGAAATATATGGGGAGAGTGGGGATAGAGGGGGCTCGCGAGGAGGTGAAAGGGGGGAAGGCTTGCAAGGCCGCCAACATGGGGGGAGGGGGGACCGGTCAAAACTGTAGTCGTGGGCACAGGGAAATCTGTCTGCAGCCCTGCTCTGGAGCTACTACTCTGAGAACTCCTACTAAGTACATACTCACTCCTCTTTCTGAATGCGAACAATCTTGGTCCATTACTATAGGCGCTAACTACTGTATATAGGGCACGTTCTTTAACTGAAAACAATAAACAAGGACAGGACACTCTTAAAATACAAATCTATACACATATTTCCAGGACTCACGGTGAGGCTGCAGTCTGAACTCCAAGGAACCTGCTTCTAGATCATTAGGTGGAGATAGATATATAGATACAGTATATACATATATAGATATATAGATTATATATCTAGATATATAGATTATATAGCTAGATATATGTATCTAGATATATTATCTATAAATCTATATATCTCCCTCCTTCTATCCAGTGGTGGGATTCAGAAATTTTTGCAACCGGTTCTCTCACCTTATCGCCCAACACAGAGAACTTGAATGGAACCCGGGGACCCAAACCTGGGGCACTGGAACCTAACCCGGTCCAAGCTAATAGAACCTAAACCAAACCGGGGAACCAACACCAACCCCGGGGGGAACCTGGAAACCACAGAAAATGTGAATAAAATTCGGGCCGCTTCGCCCTCTAACTAACCCCTGCTCCCCCCGGTTATAGGACCAGGCAGTTTAACGGTGCCGCACTCACCATCCTTTTCGCAACTCTTGGGCTACCAGGGCAACCACGTCACCAAGCCCGGCCAGCCGCAGCACAATTGGGCAGCGCGTTTGCGCAACGTTTGGACTGTGCAGCATTCCATCCCCTGACGCTTCGCAGTGAAGTCAAAAGTTGCCCCTACCACAGACTGACAAGAATGGCGCATGCGCACAGCTAGGCTTTTACCGCCTAATTCATGGGTAATGAATTCCACATTTTAATTGCCCTTACTGTAAAGAACCCTTTCCTTTGTTGCTGATGAAATCTCCTTTCCTCCAACCTTAAGGGATGACCCGAGTCCTTAGTACTGCCCTTGGGATGAATAGTTCTTTTGAAAGCTTCTTGTACTGTCCCCGAATATATTTGTATGTAACCAGGTCCTCTCTGGTCCCCCGGTTTCCCGTTCCACACTCCTTACCTCCTGTGCCAGGGGGATGTTGCGGGGGTGGCAACGGGCTCGCCGGCGGCTCCTTCCGCAGGGCGCCGCCATGTTTTGTGTGCGCGCGCACGCGCGACGGTTCGCGCATGCGCAGAAGCGACGAGGCGGCCATTACAGCGTTTGGGAAATGGCAACAGAGGGTTTCCGTAGCGCAGGTGCTTTCCAAGGTTGCGCCTGCGCAGTTAAGAGTAGCGGTGGCCATTACAGCATCGCGCATGCGCAGCAGACATAGCGCACGCGGCCCCAATGATAGAAAGGCTCCCAAGGGACTACAACTCCCAGCAGCCCCAGGGGCTGGAGCACAGGTGACTCATTACAGCCAATAGGGCTCCAGGATTTCCTGCAGCAGGGAATAGATACATTGTTGTGTGCTGAATCAGTGAGGAGTTGAAGCTGGGCGTGAGACAGGGGAGGTTGTGTGTGCAGGGGTCAGGGACCCACTGCACTAGGCCCGTAATCCCCTAGGCCCTGACACATTATAGGAGTTTGTCGCTGCTGTAGGGACAGGCCCTAGGATAGGGAACCTGCCCCATTAGTGCTGCCAATAGAGCACAGGGACACAGCTGCAGTGCTGCGCGGCCCTGGTGGTTGTGGTCTGAGACCAGACCCCTAAGAAGAGAGAGATTGCTGCAGAGTGGGATTCCCAGCGGTCAGCTCTCGCGTGGAGATCACGTCGCTGAGGAGATCGTGGATCGGCGGATCCTTTGCGAAGAGATCAGCGGGCCCAGGTGCTGGCGCACAGGGCAGGTATCGTAGCTACGTGCACCAACAAATACATACACATTGTGGGCAGCGCTGTCTCACATACCAGGGAGCTGGGGTGTGGGACTTTGGGGTGCTGTGGACACGGTGTTGGGTACACGGTGGTGGGTTACAGCCCTGCGAGGTGACCGGGTAGTTGTACTATTAGGGGTACAGAGTGAAACTGTTATTAATGTTATTGTCTGTTGCCTATACAGTAACTGTTATATTGTGGGTCTGTTACAGTAAAGCCTTTCTATTTTAATACTGTGTAAGTAGTGTGATTGTGTCCTGTGAGGGGCTGCTTCCACGCTGCTGGGATCCCTCACAGGTGGAGGCACTGCACCAAGTAGTAGTAAGCGGTAAGTGTAATTCACACCAGGCTGCCAGCGGCGGAGGCATAGGCTCCTGTGAGCCAACAGGTAAAGGGCAGCACCAGTAGCTATTTACAGTCACCACCCCCTGATCTCACTTAGGGGTTGGGGAAACAGGGCTACATGTATATAGTTATCATATCCCCTCTTAGCACCTCTTGTCTAATGTAAATAAATCTAATTTAGCTAGCCTCTCCTCATAAGTCAGAATGTCCATCCCCTTTATTAATGTGGTGGCTCTTCTCTGCAATCTCTAGTTCCATAATGTCTTTTCTAAGGAGTGGTGCCCAAAATTGTACTCCATATTCAAGGTGTGGTCTTACTAGTGCTCGCGAAGAGAGCGTACGGACACTGGGGTATGGGGCTATTAAAAATATGTCCTTACTCGCGAGTGTACTTAAAGTGAGTGTCCTTAAACCGGGGTATGCCTGTATAACATTGTTATTGGTAAATAATGTTCTAATTGCATGTTAGTAATGTGGATGGTGTATAAGCAGGAATCACATCCCCATAATGGCATGTGACATCGTCATGTTTAGAAGACACCCAACAACATTTGAAACCCTTTTAATGCAGTGAGGGGAACAAGATATAGCTGTGCTGTGTCGAGCATTCCTGGCCCGTGTTTCTGTTAAGGACATTGCAGACATTTTTTTAGAATGATTCACTAGAGACGCAAATCATTCTCAGGTGTAACCAGCGATATCGATTTTCTGGTTGTTTTGGTAACGTAGTTTGATTAGTCGCTGAACAAGCCTCCCTAAATGAATTCATTCTTTCTTTCTTTTTTTTTACGTGACATAGTCCTTCATTCTTTCTATCAATATCTTTGTTTTCTGGCAGAACTTGCACTCTACTTGCATGTTTAAAAAAAAAAAAAATAGAAAGAAGTTCTATGAGGAGGTGTTATAAAAATATATAGATGTCATTTTGTTTAAAAATAATAATAAAGTTAGGGTTTGGGCCGGCAGATAGCTCCTGATGACCCTGCAAATGAAATGAAGTCTGAACAGAGGAACCTTTCTTCTTCATGTGGTGGATGGTTCTATGGAGAGTTCCAGTCAGCTCCACCGTTCACTTGAACCTCTCCCAGTTTCAAACCATAGTGTAGATGGATATCTCAGCCTGGTCAGGCCAAGTAGTAACCTTATGCTGGTGGTGGGGGGGGGGGGGTCTATACCTTTAACCCCTTCACTGCCAGAGACTTCTGCGGATGTGGAAGCCACATTGACCCATATAGAGATTACTTCACCTATCTGATCTGTTTTTAACGCTTTATCCATTTGAAATGTCTGTTTAATGTTAAAAGCATAACATTGAGGCCGAACAATTGCTGCAGACTCGGTATGTTACAGTACGACCCTTTCGTTTGTATCGCCGGGAGCTATATGCGGCCCCCATAGGACCTTGGAGTGACCTTTAGGCTCTCCGCTTCCGATCATTTCATTGCAGTTGCTGAAGCAGAAGAGCCATTTTTTTCACACTAGTTTTAGGGTGCCTTCTACTTGTACATTTTTCTAATGTGGCCCTGGAGAAATTCATTGGAGATGATGCTGGATGTTGTATGCATAAAGGCAAATGTGGAGCCAATCTAGAGCAAACAAATAATAATCAAGTATCAAGGAGTAACAGTACAACCTCTGTGTATCAAGGTGGAAATGTTACCATTCTGGTGCCAAATAATGGCACCACATGTATCAAATGAATCTTTGATACATGATACGGTGCAGATTGTTTGCACAAGAATTGAAGGACTTTTGCGGTCGGTACCGTGTTAACATGTGAGATTGCACCCGCGGGAACACTGTGTGTACTCCAGTCCGACCGCGGGAAGATGCTGGAAGGCAACGAGATGTCATGCCGCGGTTAGGTGATGACGCGGTTAGGTGATGTCGCGGTTAGGTGATGTTTTTCTCTTTTAATGTGAATTTCTGTATATGACCACCAGATGGCACTGCACTGGGAATACCTTCAGTGCTTGTGCATTCCAGTGAATGCGTAACTACTTTACGTTCTGCACGTACAGTACTGTGTCCTGGCAGTGTTACTCACGTGTCACGGATGGCTTTCAGTTTTGTGCGCATGCGTGTCAGCATACACTTAAAAATTGCACTTTGTTATTTTTTTACTTACTTTTTTCATCATCATACACCAACCCACCCTCGATCATCCATATTCTCAAAGTGAAAATCTTAGAAACCTGTCTGCGGATCACTATTATTGTCCCTGTACATTTGTGTGGGGGAGGAGAGACTAGTCCGGGATGTGTGATCAGTTAATCAACAATTGATTTGTGAACTCATTGCTTTATTGACACACCAGCAGGCATTGCCTAATAATGTTGACACACACACTGTTCTTTTTATTTACTAAGGGAAATAATCTATGCGCATACTAACTTTATTTCATGTGTTCATAAGCATTTATTAAACTTTATATGCATATAAACTTTATGTGCTGACTCTAATCACACATCACACAAATGTATGGAAAATAAAAAAGTTTCATTTACTTTTTACAACATTTAAAAAAACCTACACGCTCCCTCCCCCTAAACCACCTTCACTACCCCCATCCCCTCAACCCCCTTAACTATTTCCTCAACCCCATAACTACTGCCTCGCCACTATCCCTTGGAAACCCCTTTACTACCCCTTCCCCAGTATTCTCTACTCCACCACATGCAAATCACCTCCAGAACGGCAATTCCAAAACAGCTTGCTGGCTGATTGCCATGAAAACATGTCTTTCATGGCTTATCACCTGTGGAGGGAAAGAGTAAACCATTACGTTACGCACTATACAATAAGTATATCACTTAAACTAGTGAAGCCAAACGCACACATCTAGTGCCATAGGTCCATTTATTATATATAAACAAGACATGGGGGTGCACAACATTTTGGGGCACAAAAAATCCCTTCCTCAGGTACCCCATACAATAAGACTACGTATACAAAAAAGAAGTGTGGCGCTCAACACTAATGTAGTGAATAACTAAAATAAACCTTTTAAAGTGATTAAAAGTGTATTACAGGCACACCCCGCATTAACGTACGCAATGGTTCCAGAGCATGTATGTAAAGCGAAAATGTACTTAAAGTGAAGCACTACCTTTTCCCACTTATCGATGCATGTACTGTATTGCAAACGTCATATACGTGCATAACTGATGTAAATAACACGTGTAACAGGCTCTATAGTCTCCCTGCTTGCGCACAGCTTCGGTACAGGAAGGGAGCCGGTATTGCTGTTCAGGACGTGCTGACAGGCGCATGCGCGAGCTGCTGTTTGCCTATTGGGCGATATGTCCTTACTCGTGAGTGTACTTAAAGTGAGTGTCCTTAAACCGGGGTATGCCTGTAATCGTGAAACACAAATATATAATAAGTGTCTAAAATATAGCAAACGTGATAAATGTGAAAAATCACTAGAAAGTTGTGAAAATGGATGAACCCCAGTGTAATAACAGATAGGTTCAGAAAAAATTAGGACATTATTTTTGATACATATACTCCTCCACTCAGAACCCTGGAACAGGATACATTTCAGATATCCTCCACAATCAGCATCCAGAAAAACAGGGAGGCGGGGGGAGGGTTCTGGGAACGGGGTGGGGGGGGGGGGGGTCACCAATGGAGAAAGAGGAAAAAAACAACAACAACAACGTATTGCAGAACCCAGTAGAGGAGCCCAGCCAGTAGTCCTGCAGTTAATCAGTAACATCCAATGGTTATACTCACAAATGCCACAGTTTGGGATATGCCCTTTATTTTCCTGCCATTCGTGAGTACAACCATTGGAGGTTACTGATTAACTGAAGACATACTGGGTACTGCAATACTGCTCTATGTTGTTTTTTTTCTCTTTCTCCATTGGTGATACGCCCCCCGCTCCCCTGTTTTTTTGGATACCCTATACAATAAGTTAGGAAAATACTGTAAAGATGTGCTGAATGTGTTTTTACACTGTATACAGCGCAGGAGTATAGTACTGTAATGTGTACACTACCTGACTAGCTACAGATAAACTCTATCACACATGTATGATCCAACGTAGAACAATCTCATGCTGTGTCACTTTCTATACATTATAATATGGAGAGAAACCTGTCAACTGCACCGTTAAAGAAAATGGTATTATTATAATTTTTTAATAAAAGTAATACTCAATACACCACAGGCTGCGACTGGAGTGATGCCAGACACCATCGCACCCAGCTCACCCCAACGGGGACCCCTCACACCCCATTCCACACCTGTGGCAAGACCTACTGTACCACTGATCATGTACAGGTACCTGAGCAGGATCAGAATTTGGACTTAATGGATAAATACAAATGACATATTAGAGAGGATGAACTATATTGTGAGGCGCTTGGGTGGTCCCTATTCGTTTGTGTGTAAACTGTTGCTAGAGAAACCACAACATCCAGAGAAACCCCCTTCCCCCTCCCCCCCCCCCCCCCCGGTGCCTCCATGCAATAACCAGATGCTGAGAAGCCCCCCCATACGTCCTGCTCATTCAGCCCCAATGAAATTGTGTCTATGACCCCCCCATACTACTGAGACTGACTGAAGGAAAGTGGCATCCCGGAGCAGTTAACTGTGCCTGTTTTCCAAAGCACACCTGCGGTAACTGAACTAGGGAGGCGAAGATGCACCTATATCCCTGTCACTGGGGATCCTGTAGCTGATATCCCTCATTAGATAATACCCAGGGAAACGTTGGAAAGATATGCTGCAGGGGGCAGCCACATCGATTTGCCCAATTAACATTCCAACATCATGGGCTTTTTGAACTTTATGCCAAGTACGCCAGAAATGGGAACTTTGATGGCTCGAGTGGTAAGAAGAGTTCACCGTACAATTTAAGAAAAGATGACGTCAGGCTGAAGAAGAAAGGGCGAGTTTTTATTATAATACTAGGGCTCAGCCCATGCGTGCTGCGTGCGCCAACCCGGAACATCCCAAATTCAACCCCGCCACCTTGTTAGAATAAACTGCACTCACATCTCTCTACCTCCATTGGTTTTCAAGGTGTTATTGAGGTAACCAATCCGATGCTGGCACAACGAAACCCTCCACCTCCTCTGCTTCATGCTACCCAATGACTGATAACTCCTCCTGGCAAGCTCCAGTATTTATAGCTAACCAATACTCTGTGCATTATGATTTCACCGATGAGCTCATGTGACCTCACAGTGCTTTGGTCAGTCAGCTGCCAACTGTACATAGCCAAAGGCAGAAAGTAGTTTGTGGAGACGAGCCCAGCCAGCAGTCAGCCAGGAAACTTGAGGCATAGATTATTTTTAATAGTAATATGATTGTATATTATTTGATATTTTTTTATTTGTAGAGGAGGGGAGGAGAGTCAGGAGAGGAGAAGAGGAATATGAGTGGAGGAGAGGAGAAAAATAGGAGGGTTAGCAGACAATGGGATGCCATTGTTCTTGGCAGTGGCTCTCCTGCACCCCACTTTCAAATCAGGAGAGACGGGGAGGCACAATCAACCAGCACCACCCCTACTACCAAAATATGAACATCATTAGGGGAAAGAGAAGTGGAAATAGAGCAGGGAATGTTCCCACTCTTTCTCTTAGCCCACTCAGCAGCTGCTTTCACACTTTAGGGATGTCAACCCAGGACAAAGGAGATCAGACACCAGCAGATGGCTTCCCCTTAACCCCATTCTTAGAGCCAGAGTCAGAGTATGCGTGGCACTTGCAATCAGAGGAAGAGTTGGCAGGGCCTGGAAGGGAGACAGCACCAGCCTACACCATACCATATGTATGTGTGTGTATATTGCATCTACATGTATGGTGCATATTTCTGGTACTTGTTAAACAGGCAGTTCTCCTCAACTAGTGTTGCAATCCACCACCCCATCATCCCCACCAGTATTACCATCATTATAGCAGTGACTGAGAGTGGGAAGACCCAGAGAGGCAGAATAAGCAGGGACTGAGAGTTTGAAACTGTTTAAATCGGGGGTTCACAACTCCAGTTATCAAAACCTCTCAACAGGTCAGGTTTTCAGGATATCCATTTTTTTTCAGCACAGGTGGCCCACGTGCTGAAGCAGGCTTTTCAACTGAGCTACTGATTGAGACACCTTTGCTGAAGCAGGGATATCCTTAAAACTTGACTTGTTGGAGACTGGAGTTGAGAACCCCTGGTTTAAACCATAACTGTGCATCATTTGCTATCAAGTGACTATTCTGTAGGAAAACCTCTAGTGGGGTTAGAGCCTGGCTAAGGCAAGAGAACTAATACTAAAACAAACACATGTTGAGGTACCATCCTACATAATATGAACAGTATAGATTAATTTGGGAGAGGGAAGCAGTGGGTTAGCAAGCCCATATATAGTCATCCTCGTCATCAGGAGTCTTTCCCCCTGTTAATCCTCCCTCTTAGACTATTATACCACTAACCCTACCCCCCCAAGTCACAACAAATGCACACTACAATTGACATTGAGAATTTGGCTGCTGGACCTCAACTACAGCTGCAAGCTTTTTAAGTGGTAGCAGGAGCTTTTCCTGTCTTTTTTCTAGGGTCCCACTCCATACAATACTTGTACTTTCCTACCATGACCACCACAACCACACCACCTTCCCTACCTTCCTCTTAACATTTTTAATTGAATTGTCTTCTGTGTGTATTTATATTAAAGCTGCAGTTCAAGCTGCCGTTTAAAATATATATATATATATATATATTTTTCCCATTAAAAATGTGCATCAATACAATCTGCACACTGACAAGTGATTAGCTAAGCTGCAGATCGATCCGTTCTCCTGTAATCGATCGCTTGCACCGGGTTATTTAATTCAGTTCTTGCACAGCATTCTGGGCAATGTAGTTCCTGGAATATGATTGACTGGGCAGTTACTAGATACAATTGGTGCACAGCTAGAGAGGAGGCGGGACTCAAGAGCCAGGGCCCATCAGAAGGGAGAGGGGGCTGTCACTTTGGAAATGCTTCCTACATTAGAAACATTAAAAATGTCTTTAAAACATTTTTTTTACATTTTAAAGGCTACAAGTATTTTCTCATAGTACAGAACTGATTTATTTAAAAAAAACACACATGTAGGATATTGCTTGAACTGCTGCTTTAACACTCCACCCCAACTCCACAGGCCAAATGGTGTGTATGTATATGTATATAGTCTGCAATAAAAGCAACATTGGAAAAATTAAGACAAATTGTGACGACATTGACAATAACATGCAAAGCATGTTGACTTTTAATGCTTGTCAATTCTGGTGTGCGAAAATATAGAATTTTGCCTCGTCCGCAAATTCCCACAAAAATGTTTAATCATGGCCGCTACTAGATAGACCAGGTATCCCTTTAATTAGTTATTTAATTCTGAATCTGATGATGGATTTGTTCATGAAGTATTATCATGTATGGTTGCATCTGTGCCTGCTGCCTGCGTCTGCATCTGCTGCTACTATCCTTCACAGTAAGGCAATATAAATGGGCAAACCGGTGGTACTTGTGTGTGGTACAATAATAAGTTGGAGCTATAAGTTTCAGGCTCTCACTCACAGTTGTATCTTGTGTACACAGGCAGTCCTCGTTTTACAACGCTTCGCTTTACAACGAATGGCTTATCCAACGCTATGCAATGCATACCTATGTTCATTTATACAACGCCAAAACGGCTTATCCAACGCTCTTACAACGCTTTGCAAAGTTGTTTATGTGTATATTATATATATATATATATATAATATAATATTATACTATATAATATATTATATTATTATATTTTATGTTATATTATATATATAATACAGTATATACACTAAATAATTTATGTGTGTGCTGCTTATCTTATTGTCTGCATAAAATATTTGGTGTATTCTAGTGTTAAACATGCCTTCAGGAACGGAACCTTTAATTTAAACAGTGTTCCTATGGGAAAAAGTGTTTCGCTTTAAGACGTTTCGCTATCCAACGCCATTTTGAGTGACGCATTGTGTCGGATAACCGAGGACTGCCTGTACAGTATATTGTAACATTCATGTGATTCATATGGTGGTGACGTGGTACAGGTGGTACCATATTGTGGAATTATATGCCATATCTCTGACATCCATATCTTAGTGGGTAGACCCATTTTGTATACCTTTGCTAGCATGTCTCAAGAGGCACTACTGGTGGTGTGATATTTAGGGCCCAGTGTGGGGGGGGGGGCAGCTAGAATGGTGGCACTGGTCAGCTGAGCTCAGCTTTGCGATCCAGCCAGGTTCTCAAGCTTAGTCCCAGCTAACTCATGTATATGTATATTATGTTTTAATACGTTAGCTTGAAAGTCTCAGGTGGTACTACTGGTGATAGTGGTGGGGTTTAGAAGACAGGAGGGTGTACACCACTGTTGTTGGTGGATACCGGTACAGGTAGCACTGGTCTGCTGGGCTCGTCCTCGCCTGTCAGCCAAGCTCCCACTCTCAGTCTTACACGTTAGGTGTATATGTGCGTCATGTTGATATACATATGCTCGCAAGTCTCAGGTGGTATTACTGGTGGTGTGTTTAGGGCTCCAGAGGGCAGTGATGAGAGGTAGTGCACGCAATCAATTAGAAGGTTAGAGGGGGGTACTTAGCTGCCGGTGTGCTGGATCCAGGGAAATACGCGGGTCTTGAAGATAGCCAAGAAGGAGGAGGGAGGCAGGCACACGGACTCAATCAGAAAGTAATTTTAATGTGCCATATAAACCGACGTTTCGGCAGTACACTACTGCCCCCACCTTGTAAAAGGCAGTAGTGTACTGCCGAAATGTCGGTTTATATGGCACATCAAAATTACTTTCTGATTGAGTCTGTGTGCCTGCCTCTTCCTCCTCAAGAGGGGAGTGGGCACCAGTGTTGGTGGTGGGTAATAGTGCAGGTGGCACTGGTTAGCTGGGTTGAGCTTTGCTTGTCAGCCAGGCTCAGTCCAAGAATGCCAGACTAGTGAGGTCTGCCAAGTAATCATCAACTGGCTGCAATTGTATTTGATGGATGGTCTATTAGGATTCATTCCCTTGAGATGCTTCTCTTATATCTTACAGACACGCTCCATACATTCATTCACTGATTGATAGTAGTTTCGGCCTACTGGCCTCTTGGTGGTCTGGTTGAGTAAGATTGTGTGAGACATTTCCCGGATCCTTTGCACAAACAGCAGTTCAGTGCTGGCTGAGCATCAGTAACCCTGACATGTCACGCTCACGAGCCCCGTCTGCTGCAGTTAGCACTCGCACAAAACACTGTTCTGCGCATGTATGAGCTTTTCATTGTGGAAACATTTTAATAAAAGTATAGCCAGGGACCACCCTCCCTTCAGAGATGAAACAGTTAATATATATACACAGAACCTCAAAAGAAAGAAAAGGGGCGCAACATGGCATATAAAAGATTGTATTTCAAGCACTTAATAAAATAAAGAATGCACTCGCAAGATAAGTGAAATTAAAATAGCCTGATGGACAGTGACTGCTGCTTTAGCTAACCTGATATGGGGGGGGGGGGGGGGGGCTGTTTTCCTGCCTTGTGATGACTCTGGATGCAGGGCAGTGTGGGAGCCGATGTATGCACTACGACCGATACCACTGTGTTCATCCCCTGGGGGTTCCACTCAGTGGCATCCTACAGTCAGGATAGTCGGCGGTGGGTGACATCTTCTCTACCCCTCCGTGCACCGAACGTGACGTCCTCGATGACGCACCCAAGTGACGCATCAGTGTATCATGCAAGGAGGTCCCCCGCCCTGGGCTGCAGCAGTACTAAATCGGGAAAGATCCGTGTGCGGCTTCACAGCAAGCTCCCGTGTACCAGGGAAAGGGTATGCTGATTCAATCAACACCAAGCGTTTCACCACGGTACGTGGCTTCCTCAGGGATACCTACTAGGCAAGATGCACCCCCTATATATACACACACCTTACTTGATCTAAAAATGCTAAATTGCTTAATTGTTTATCCAAGCAATTAGCTTTAATACAATATCTAATCGGTCATCACTGCTCACAGTAATCAGTGGTTCATGTCAGCCAAAAATAAATAATCCACATTATAGGTTAAAAGCTAAAACATGATTTCAAAAAATGGTGAGACACAGATACAAGGATAGTAGCAATAAACTATATTACTTGGTATTATATCTAGTTGTAAGAGACATGTGCAGAGGTACAACCAGGGAGACAGATTTGGGGAAATTAATCCTTTTATTCATCCCATCACTTTAAACAATGCAGAGGATACAAAAATAAATAAACATCCTATCCCTTTGTAAGGGCTAACTCACTTTCCCAGTCCCTATCTGCAGAGCTGGGGGGATAAACCTCTTTCCAATCAAAGGGATCTCCCCTGCAGTTCAAGCTTTTCTACTTGTCTGGTGAGCTAGGTGGAGACTGGTTAATTATCTCTGGCAACAATTAACCAGCTCCCTGCTGGATTCCTAAGACCACTGCAGCTTTCAATTGAGGCCCTTTTTAGACAGGGAAGGCCCTGTCACAGTAGTGTATAATCCAAATGTGTAGCTGATCCTTTAAAAAGTTAACCTAATTTAAGAAAAACATTTACTCATTACTAATTGAGAATATTTGATACTCATATAATAGATAGTATATATACACATCAATATATTAAAATCACTCCAAAAATTCCTTCAATTTATTTTCTGTATAATAACATCGTAATTAATAATAAAGGATCATCCATGTTGGTACCTAAAGTCTATAAGATTTTTCGAAACATGATATGTATTCCCTATTCATCAATAATGAACGGTCGGGAGTCATGCATTAGTTGGAGCACTTCTAGTCTTACTTCCTTAGGGACGAACACACAGTCTTTAAAGTTCCACATATCATCCCGTAGTAACAGTTCAGCTTCTGGTGGAGGGTTGTTAAGAAAGGAGTCATTGGAATAGGCTCTCTTAATCCTGGTAAGGAGGTAAGAGGAAAACACGATGCCTTGGAAATGTGTTTTTGGTAGAATGGTCTCTACCTGTTCATCACCTGTAGAAGGTTTAAGTGTCAGTCGAGACAGGACATCAGCCTTCCCATTTTTAGTTCCCGGTCGATATGAAACGTGGAAATTTAAACGTGCGAAGAACAAGGCCCACCGAGCTTGTCAGACAGATAGTCTTTTTGCTGAGCGAATAAATTCTAGGTTCCTGTGATCTGTAAGAACGGTAACCGGATGATTTGCCCCCTCAAGTAAGTGTGTCCATTATGAAAATGCAGCTTTTATAGCCAAGAGTTCCTTGTTTCTAATGTTGTAGTTCCTTTCCGCTGCCAACATCTGATTCGAGTAAAAGGCACATACATGAAGCAGCAATTTTTGCCCAACTCTTTGGGAAAGAATAGCACCAACAGCTGAGTCGGAGGCATCAACTTTCAAGATGAATGTAAGTTTGGGGTTTGGATGAACGAGGATAGGGTCAGAGGTAAAGAAAGCCTTCAATCGTTCAAATGCAGAATCGGATTCTTGAATCCATTGGACTGGGGATCCTTTATGGGTGAGTTTGGTAATTGGGGTGATTATGCCTAAAAAGTTCTTAAAAAATCGTCTGTAGAAATTAGCGAACCCCACAAACCTCTGAATGTCTTTTTCTTTTTTTTAACTCGCCATTCTATCACGGCCAGTATCTTGCCTGGATCCATATTCAGACCCCCAGGGGAGATGATATATCTGAGAAATTGCATTCGGGTCTTTTCAAATTCACATTTCTCTAACTTAATGGCTGCCGAGTCGCTCCAGGACAATTCGAACATGCTTCTGATGTTCCTGAAGATTGTCTGAGAAAACCAAGATGTCATAGAGGTACTACGAACTGATCCAGTAGCTCTCGAAGAACATCGTTGATTAGGTGCTTGAAGGTAGCTGGTGCGTTGCAGATTCCAAAAGGCATTACCAGATATTCATAATGCCCATAGCGGGTCCAGAAATCAGTCTTCCACTCGTCACCAGGTCTGATACGAACCAAATTGTATGCTCCGCGGAGATCCACTTTGGTGAAGATCTTGGCAGACCGGATTCTTTCCAGTAGTTCAGGAATTAGAGGTAAGGAGTACCTGTTTTTTACTGTGATATTATTCAACTCCCTATAGTCTATGCAGGGGCGCAAGGACCCGTCTTTCTTTTTTAAGAAGAAGAGCGCTGCACCTGCCGGTGAAGTGGAGTGTCGTACGAAACCTTTTGACTTATTCTGCTGAAGGTATTCTCTTAATACCTGTAACTCTGGTTCAGAGAGTTAATAAATCCGTCCAAAGGGGACGGCCACGCCTGGTAGTAACTCGAGGGGACTGTCATAGGGACGATGAGGAGGAAGTCTATCAGCTTTTTTCTTATCACTGACATCTAGGAACTCTGAGTATTGGATGGGCAACAGATTTTCTTTGGCGGTAGATATCTGGTGCATTCTTATACACTCCGGTGCAGAAATTTTAGGCAAGCAGGAAAGCTGTCAGTGCTCCGGAGGGAATGTGACTGTCCGAGTCTTCCAGTCAATTTGTGGGTTATAGATCATTAGCCATGGGATTCCTAAAATCACTGGAAACTTGGGTGAAGGGAGGAGGTTAAATGAAATTGTATCCTGATGATTAGGGTCCATAAGCAACGTCAAGCTGTAGGTTTCATGGGTGAGAGGTCCAGAGCTCAAAGGGGAACCGTCAACGACTTCCATCCTCACCTTAGACTCATTGGGTAGGGACGGCACTGAATGAGTCTTGGCAAATTCTATGTCCATAAATTTTCCGCCAGCTCCTGAGTCGATCATTGCTGTGGGGGAGAGACGATGAGTTCCTTCCTCAAGAATTACAGGAACAAGGAGGTGTGGATGTCTAGGCGAGGACTCCTGTTAATCCTGAGCTGTGGAGAATACCATTTGGGAAAGGGCATGCAGCTGCTCTCCCCTGGGGCACTGAACAGATCGCCGGAACGTGGTTAGGCAGTTGGTGAGATAGTGCCCTGAATTCCCGCAATATAAGCAGATGCCCTCCGAACTGCGTTTATTCCGTTCTTCTGGGGAAATAGGCTTATGAATTGTATCCACCTGCATCGGCTCGGCTTCAGGGAGTAAACCAGTGGTGGTTCTGGAAAATGTGGATGTATCAGCAGTTCTCAAGCCGGGGTTGTTAAACATACTTCTCTGTCTCTCCATTCTCCTTTCCGTGATCCTTCTGTCTATTTGTATGCATAAACGGAGAAAGTCCTCAAATTCCTCTGGGGCTATAACCCATGCAAGTTCATCTTTGATTTGCCCAGAGAGACCCCTGCGAAAATGAAATCACTGTGCAGCTTCATTCCAATTATTGTCAGCAACCCATCTACGGAATTCTGCAGTGTATTCTGCTGCCAGGTGCCTTCCCTGACGAAGATTAACAAGGACAGTTTCGGCAGTTGCACAACGATTTGGGTCATTAAACATCAGCTTCATGGCTTCTTCGAATTTCTCCAGGTCCCTGAGAATTGGACTATCCTGCTCCACCATTGGGGTGACCCAAGAAAGGGCCTCATCTTTGAAAAGAGAGATAATCATCCCAACCTTGAGAGAGTCCGTGGGATAGAGGGTAGTTTGCATCATAAACTGGAGTCTGCACTGGTTGAAGAACCCCTGGAACTGGTGTGGGTCCCCGCCAAACTTCTCCGGAAGAGGTAGGCGGCAGGTGGGTTGGACAGACCAGGCTGGGTGGGGGGGTGTGTTTGGTTGAAAATTACGCAGGTTTTGCAGCGCAGATTCCGTGTCTGCAATTTGGCCGCATATATCTTGGATTTGGTTTTGCGAAACAGGGTGGGCCTGCAATTCACACACCTGAACCTGTAAGCCATTGAATTGACCTTGAAAGTTAGTGACTTGCGCCTGAATTTCGGAAATGGCTTTAGCTAATTGCTGAGCCAGTGAAGGTCCAGATCCAGAAAATCCATGGTAGGGCTTGTTTATTCTGTCAAGTCTTGCGGAACTGTGGAGTGGATCCCAGTGGCTGGAAATGGCAGCACAGGCAGAGCCGTGATGTCGAAGTCGGGGTCACAGGCAGAAGTTTAGGGCAGGCAGGGAGAGGCGTAGTCAGTAGGCAAGCAAAAGTCCAGGGCAGGCAGCGAAACGCATAGTCGGTAGGGAAGCAGGGGTCTGGTAACGATATCAGGAACAACAACATGCAGCAAGGCAGTGAGCTAGTCTATCCAGGAAGCACCATTATAAACAAGCAAGGAGAAACTGGAAGGGGAGGTTTATATAGGGCTGGCTGGAGGCAAGGGACACGTGCAGGTGATTATCTGATTAAGATCTGTAGTGAGCTGTCTGCAGACTCAGGCAGCCAGGATCAGCAGTGAGGAAGAACTGCCAGATAGGAACAGGAAGGACACCATCAGGGACGTCTCTGACAGTCCTGTCTTCCTGAGTGTCCGGACACCCCGGAGCAAGCTGGAAAACGTAGTCGAATACGTCCACGCTACTTACAAACCCCCGTTGGAGACTCTAGCAGCGTCCTCTTCTTCGACGTTGTCAAGCGGGCTGGCGTCCATGCTGTTTGAAGTCTCCTTGCCAGAAGTCAATCTGCGGGCGGGTGCATGCGTACCAAGACTACCGTTTAGCTACGGGTTAAGAGTTCAAGTGAATCCTACACGTTTCACGACTGGTTGTGGCACCATCCGTGATCCGCAGTGCAGAGATTGACTTCCGGCAAGGACTCGTCACTTCCTGGAGACTTCGAACAGCAAGGATGCCAGTCTGCTTGACAATACCTAAGTAGAAGTTAAGCAAACTGGTGACTGAAACAATGGGAAAAAAGGTTAGGCTCAAACAGCTGCAGTCAGTGTTGGCACATTTAGCTTTTGCATCACGAATTATGGTGAAGGTATTTTCTAGCAGTTTCGCATCGGCAGGTTCTAAAAACCTGGACTGGCAGTTTAGAATGTCTAGAGAAATGAAAGATTACCTTAATACTGTATACCTTTTAGAAAATTACAATGACTGCTCCTGCTGGCGAGAAAAGTACATCGATAATACAGACGATGCTGTTTACAGATGTGGCAGGTTCAGCAGGAGATGGTGCATACTGGAACGGTCATCGGCCGATGTTATGGTCAAATTTGGGCCTCACAAAAAAATGTAATGCTGTTGGAATTATTCCCCATATTGGTCTCATTGGAAATATGGCGTTCGCTGTCAGGGCAGGCTGGGAATTTTGAGGGATGGTACAGTGGAAGCTTGGCACGGCCTCTTACCTGTTCTGGTGCCAGTATCTCCTCCCGCTGCAACGCATCGCCTTGATGGCACAACGTCATGTGATGACTCTTGCCCACTCATGCGTCAAGTGATGTTGCATTGTTATGGCGACGCAGCAGCATGTGACATTGTGTTTGTCATGGACACGCATTATCACATGGTAGATGGAGGAGATGCCGGCACTTGCAGAGGCCCCGCGCTCTCCCCGGGTCCAGCAATCACAGTATAAATGTTGTCGTGGTTAATTTAACTACGGAAGTTGTGCGGGGGATGAGTGCGGGTCTCTGCAAGCACGGGGACAGGTGCAGTCGCACCGATGGCCCCACCACCTGGACCTGAATATGTGGTACAGAGCTGAGCATATTTCAGGTGTTTCTAACCTAGTAACAGATACATTATCTAATTTTCAGTAGGAAGCATACTGGTAAGTATCTCAGCAGGCAGACAGGGAGGGTTGCAGATGTCCCCCTTTTCCTGTGGGATTTCGTCTTACTGCAATAGGTCATTTAATAAGACAATCTTTATAACAGGCATCTTGGTCGGCATATGCAAATGCGTGGAACAGCTGTTTAAAATACAGTTTCTAGAAAGCGTTACTAGCTTTCCAAGGGAATGCTTCCTGTTCTGTCTCCAGTTCAATTTCTTCCGGTTTCCGGTTTCTGTCTGTTGAATAGAAACCTCCATTTCCCCACCCCTGGGGCCTTGGCACGTTCCTTTCTCCCTGTCACTTGGTGCAGTCCAAGCTGTTTCCCTCTGGGACTGTTTAGTTCCTGCGTTTCAGAGCTTGCTGCCCTCTGCATAGCTTCTCCCCACTGCTCTTCCTGGGAGAGAGCTTTGTTTCTTACCTATTCCTTATTTCTATGCATTCCCAGAATGTTTTCCCCCTTTTATTTCTGTTTTGGGTTCTGATAAATAGTTCAGAAATTCAAGAAGACTCCATTTTGAATAGAAGTAGGAATTGAGTTAACTGCATGTCTCAACTTATTAAGCCACAGTGAGGCTGGGAGAGAACACTTTCATATTAAATGTGGTACAAGTAGGGCTAGCAGTCTAACAAATTAGCGGGGGTTGCTTTCTTCCTTAAATTTGGCGGTGCAAAAGGATTGAACATAATTCTTTTTTGATTAAGCAGCTTTTAAAAGGTTATGCAACAGGTAGAACAATGGGTAACAAAATACGTCCGGTAACGTTTTGGAAAAGCTGCATAGTGTTTGTGTTTTAACATTTGAATCTAGCTTAATTAAAGCAGTTTTTCATTGGCATGCTTTGCAGCCTTAAAGGATCACTGAGCTAACTTCAGCGAGTAGAATCCCCCTGCGGGTTTTTTATTGCTGATGTGGAGGTAACAGCTGAGTTAGCGTATGTTATTATAAGATGAAAATGGATGTCGGGAGAGGGGCGGGTTTGCATCTGGGTAGTTTGCCTGGAAGTCTGTTTTGTCCAATATATACTGTAATATGAAATCATTTTTAAGGCGCAGACCTGAGGTTCAAGGAATGCTATTTGTTCACGAAGAGAAGTCAGTGCTAACCAAGTTCAATTCATTTACGTTTTCAAGTCTTGTTTGAAAGTTTTGGTTATTTTTAATAATGACTTTTGTTCACATCCATTTTGCATAGGAGAAGCAACAGAAGCCGCATACCTGGGTTTAAATAATGCTATCACTAAAAGAATTGGGCGCTAGGAGTCGGGGTGCAGTTGGTATATACAGTAAGACCTCATTTGGTGCTGGAATAATTAACAGTTATGTTTTTCGGGTGTGTGGAAGGGGATTTGGATATTTTGCCACGGTTGTGCTGAATAAGAATGCGTTTGGATTGCCAGATGTGATGGGTATTCATGCTGGGCGTAACTACATTGGCAATGTGTAAATTAGGAATTAATTCATATCATAGCGACATTGGTAATGTACAAGCTCTGTAATTAAATCATATCATTGTAACCCTCCATGCCCGGAGGTGGAGGTACATGGAAGGTCTCTTATATTGGCTTACTCAGAGGGTATTACCTTGTCAGGGTGCTGGAGTCCAGTGGCTGGGCGATACGTTGGCAATGATGTGTGCCAGGAACTTTATTCATTCAACAGCAGCTTTATTGTCACATCAACATACACATGGCTCTTGGTATGGACACAACTGCATTATTCCCACTGCTGTATCAACATTGTATTCCCTATGTAACCCTTTTATCCCATCCCCCCTAAGTGAGATGGGGGGGGCGGGGGGGTACTCTCCTTCTCTGGTTACTCAGGTGTAATGGTGCTGCAACCTGCTGGTAACAGGAGGGCTGAGGGCACCGCGGTGGTGTGGGGAGAGCCAGGACAGGGACAGATTACTTTGTTCCTTCAGGTGGTGCAGTGCCTCCAGCCAGTGAGGATCCTCTGGGGTCTTCAGGGGATAGACCCTCCCTGACACTCCTCATGCAGAGACCAGAAAGCCACACAGCAATGTCTTTTCTTGGCAGCTTTATTGCAGATACAGATACAGCATGTCACAGCAGTTTTGCATGATCAGTCCTTTGTCTACCTAATTCAGATCCCTGACTAGTAGCATGATCATCTCCCCCCACCCCCTCAGCATGGGGGGAAGGGAAGAGACAGCTTTCTTCTTGTGTTGTCTCCTCTATCTCAGCTCACTCTCTAATCTCACCAACTAACTGAATAACTGACTACTTAATTTAGGTGGTATGTCCCAATTTGAACATCTCAGGGGAGTGTCTCGGACTTTGACTCATTACAAGCCAAAGCCGGATACAGATTGGCCCACAAGCAGGGGGCGTTCCAACCAATATCCACCCCTTTGATTGACAACCTCAGAGTTGCAAGGCCCGTCCTTGAATATTGCTACACATTCAAGGCTGAAATACACATACAGGCCTCTTGAAGGAATTAACCTTTCCACTGCCTGTTCTAACAGGACTGACAGAAGAAAAGCCCAGAAAAAGAAGTAACTGCCGGGAGGCTATGTTACACCTAGATGCCCCTATCTTGGCCCGCTAGGGAGGTGCTTAAGCTTGATTCCCTATGTTACCTAATGTAGCCATATTCTGGGCGGCCTGGCTAAGTATTTATCTCTTTAGGGCCCCTGTCAGGCCTTGTGTTGCTCTCTCTCTGTCAGTGATCAGTGTCCCTCTCACGGGCACTGCATGCCACCTCGTAGCTATCTGTAGGGCTTGTCCAACTATCCCCTGGGGCTGTGCACTGTAGAGCCCCTTCAGGGCATAGGCTACGACTATATGAACAAAGAGAGTAGCAATCAACCATTCTTAAGGCCACTATCTAAATGGGACACTTTCCCTATCTATCAAACAGGATCCTATCCTATATATTACATAAACACTTACTTACTACAATATATACACTGTGATCTCTCCCCTATGTCTCCTCTAGGGATCTAAGTTCCAGAAACATCCTCTTTCCTATTTATACCCCAGCCTGATGTCACCATCTCCAGGCAATAGGGGCAGGGCCTAAGTTCTGCTGAGTAACCCCAACACCATGTGATGGGTAAGGGCCTACACAGTTAACCCCTTAAGGCTACAGTAATCTCAAAAGGGGTTACACAATGGAAAGGAGTTTATCACAAGTTGCAGTTGCATTCCCTAAGGCAATTTTAGTGTGGTCAGAAGTGGTGCCATGGTTAGTTTGGTTGGTTCAGAAAAGTTAAAGCCTTTAGAGCGTTGCAGTAGGACACTGAACAAAGCAGTGGCGGGGTTTCTTACATCTATTGGGGGTATGGTGGTGAGACATTTTGAGCTAGAAGGTGTTGGTGAAGACCTGTAGAGGAAGATGTTGTACATTGATGAGATATTGGTTTAGGCATTTTAGTGTAGGGATTCATGAAGGGTTAGGAAGAGCATTATTTTTGTTGGAAGGGCCAAGCCCAATTAAGGTTGGCTTGACAATGGGTTATTTCTGAGCATTGTCTCAGGAATTATTACCTTGTTGGTTTGATTTTGATGGTAATTTAAGTTCCTGGAGGTTAACTTCATTACTTAATGGTTTTGAGTTATGTAAGTGTAACCCCCCCTTTGAGATTACTATTACCATTAAGGGGTTAACTGTGTGGGCCCATACAGAGTAACGCCCCTTTGCCATCAGATGTTGATGGGTGAGTAGGCAAAATTATAGCCTGCCCTCTTCTGCCCAGTCATAGTGACGTCTTTGTAGGATATGCTGTATATAGGCGGGAGAGGGTTCTAGAAGGTCAGGTGCCAGGTGGAGTTGAAGAGTGCATATAAGTTTATACTGCCGAAATGTCTATGATAGGGTAAGGATTCCCTTTTATTGTTTTCCAGTTTGGGACAGTGTCCTGTTTAGTTAGCGTTCCCACTCTAAAAGTTCACAGAGAGGCAGCCTGTGCACAGGTTGGACTCTACAAGGTGCAGCCCCGAGGCATAGTTGGACCAGCCCCATCGGAGGGTTCATAGCTGATCCTCACCCAGAATCCCACGTGATTGCATTCAGTACCCATGATTGAGATTCAAAAACCATCAAATGTATGTTATTTTAATTTTGCAGGTTTTTTCATTGTATTTTTTTTTTTTTAACTTGTATTTTATTGACAGTTTTGAAAACAATTTTACATACATTTCTTTTACATTTTTGGAAAGGGAGGGAGACTGAACACAAATGGTATACAATTAAAATAAAGGGGGGGGGGTTAATATTGATTTTTTTCATTGCCCATTGATTGCCAATGTATTTATCTATGCCCCTTTATGGCTATAGATACATACAGTGATGCATTTTTTGGCTAATGCTTTATTTTATTTCTTTTAAATGTGTTTTTGTTGTTTTGCTTTTATTTATTTATGGTTGTTCTTTTGTGTTTTGATTTTTAATTATGGGATTTTTTTTGTGTTTTCTATTTTTAATTTCTATTTTTTTGGGGGTTTGCTTTTTTATTATTGTTTATTTATGGTGTTTGCTTTTTAATTCTTGTTTATTTTTGGTGTGTTTATTTAGTGATTGTTTTGATTGAATTTGATATTTTTGGTGGTTGTTTATTTTTCAGGTTGATCATTGACTGTCATAGTGGTAAATCATGCCCATATTATATGGGCATAATGTACCACAGTGCCAATCAATGGTTTTCTTGGCATTTGTAATGTGTTTTTGAAGTGAAACTTCTTTGCTGGGTTCAAATGTCTTTTTCTGGAGACGGAAGTGGGTTATGGAAGTGGTCACTGCTGGCAGATGAGGCCGTCGGGCCGCACATACGCAGAAGCTGTCCTCACAACATTGTTGGCTCGCACATGCGCAGACGCGGCCATAGCTGCGATCAAGCACATGCGCACAGCACAGAAGGGTCCTCGGGCCATTGCGCATGCGCAGACATTGTCTGCTTGCACATGCGCAGATGTGCCCTTCGCCGTGATCCATCGCTCAGCAGGGTCCTCGGGCCTTTCCGCATGCGCACAAGAATACTCCGTACGGTCTCCGACGTGTATGCGCTATGCCTCTGCAGCTTGGTAGCGCGTCACGCTTGGGCAGCAGCACCAGAGAGTAGAGGACACTGAGATTAGACCACACACACAGTCACACACACACACTGTGTCACACATGCACACACACAGTCACACACACACAGACACCCTGACACACACACATACACCCTGTCACACACATTGTGTCACTTACACAGTCACACACACACACACTGTGTCACACACACACACACACACACACACACACACACACACACACACACACACACACACACACACACACACACAGATAGATAGACACACACACACACAAACACAGTCGCACAGACACTGTCACACAGACACTGTCACACAGACATACACACACAGTGTCTCACACACACACAAACACACAAGTAATCCACAGTTAGTGCAAATAGCTAATACGGACGTTCTAAGTCAAATTTCTATGCGTTTTGTCAATGAAATTGTGTTTTGATATTTTTGTAAAATCTTCACCAACACAAATACAATTTCTGTGACAAAACAGTGATAAAAGACAAAGGAGTTTCACTTAAAATGCGCGTGTTCGGCACACACAATTTATTTTCTATGAAATGTGTTTTATTTTTGGCCTGTTTTTTTTTGCTTCCCCATTTATTGCTATAGTGGCAAAGCATGCCCATAATATATGGGCATGCTTTAATCCTGTGCCAATCAATGGGTAGCGGAGGTGGGGTAGTTTCCCCATTTGGGTAGCAGGGGAGGGTGGGTTTACCCCTTAATTACTATAGCGGTTACTAACCGCCAAGGTGATTAAGGGGTTAGGGGCCATTATATTGTATTTTTGCTTGTGTTGTTGCTTCAAACGGAGGACAAGGACAGTGATGAGGATGAGGACGGCATTCACCCTGGCAGGGGTAAGTGCCAATTTTATTTACTTTATTCTAGTTTTATTTTTAATGGGCTAATGCACTATTATCCATATCTGGATAATATTAATTTTGCCCATTACAGTATGTATTGGGGTTGGGGGTGTATTTATTTGCATGTCCTGCAAAAAAAAATTTCTGCACATGATTGATACCGCAGGCCCCCTGATACCTCCGTACACCCACGGGGACCACTCACGAGGCCCACGGACACCTGCAGGGACCACCTGGAGGCCCCTGGACACCCCCGGACACCACCCGAGG
This sequence comes from Ascaphus truei, assembly GCF_040206685.1. NCBI lineage: Eukaryota > Metazoa > Chordata > Amphibia > Anura > Ascaphidae > Ascaphus > Ascaphus truei. The sequence goes on along the minus strand of NC_134485.1, from coordinate 109,211,053 downwards.
ACCCCCAGACACCTGTGGTGCCCCTGGACACCCGCGGGGACCACCCAGAGGCCCACAGACATACGCTTGGCCCCCGGACAACCATGGGGACCACCCGAGAACCCCCAGACACTCATGGGCCCCTGGACACCCGTGGGGACCACCCAGAGGCCCCAGACACCCGAGGGGATCACCCGGAGGCCCCGGACACCCAAGGGGACCACTCGGAGGCCCCGGACACCCATGGGGACCACCCGGAGGCCCCCCTGACACCCGCGGGGAACTCCCGGAAACCGCCTCCAGTATCAATCCTGTGCATAAAAAAAATGCTTTAATGTATCTCTCAATCTTTTTAGCACCAACCTTTAGGTGGTGCAAAAATTTTGAGAGATTTTATAGGCCGATAAACTTATCACAGTGTAACGGGTATTCCCCCACCCAATCGCATATAGAGTGTAAGTGAGGGGGGGACCTATTGTTACCAGGTGTGGTGTGTATACCTGCAGGTTCACAGGAGGCCTGAGCCTCCGCTAATGGGAACCTGGGGTGCTTCTCTGTAACGATTTCCATACAGCGCCTCCACCTATGTAGGGTTCTAGGAATGTAGAATGATCCTCACACAGGACCCGCATATAGTAATCACATACACTGGGGTATAAGTATAACCATTTACTATATGCAGCATCAACATAACACAATACACGTGCATTAACCATATAACCTCAATATCAATAACTGTACCACTCTGTACCAAATGTCATTCACTGCCACTTAGGAGTGTGTACCCAGTGCCCACCACCGTGTACCCCCACACCGTGTTCACAGTATAACCCTTGTCCCGTGGTCAGCGCTGCCACTATGTGCGAGTACTCTGTGGTGCACTTTATAACGATACCTGCCCGGTGCGGCGGCACCTGGCTTTAAAGGATCTTCACAAAGGATCCGGCGATTTCCTGCACGACATCCAGGATCCACCCGCGTGGTGATCCGTCAGGGGCGATCCCACCCTGAAGATAATCCAGCTCTCTTACTGATGTAGGCTTGAGCCCAAGCCTCTTGGGGGAAGCGCAGCGTCCGCTGTGTCCCTAACTAGCAAACAGCTAATTGGGCAGGGTCCCTAACTTAGGGCCTGTCCCTACAGCACCACAAGCTATCAGGTGGCTCAGGACCTATCTGGGGCCTAGGGGGCTGCTAGCCTAATGCAGTGGGTCACAGACCCCTGCACGCACCTCCAATCCCTAACTCTTAATGGTCCTGATTGCCTGTCTGCAAAACCCCGTGAAATGTATCCATTCTCTCTGCAGGGCAATCCTCCAGCCCTATTGGCTCCCTGGCGTCACGTGGGGTGCTCCTGAGGCTCATGGGACTTGTAGTCCTTTCCAAGAGCCTTCCCTGGTAGTCTAGGGTTCGCGTGCTATCACTGCGCATGCGCAATGTCTCTTGCTGGTCGCCGCATCTCTGTGGGTACTGCGCATGGGCGAACTCGCGCAAGATAGCGGCGCCCTGCTCGGGAGCCGCCGAGGACCTCCGGAGCACCGGAGTGCTCCCTGCTCGGCCCCCACCCTCCAGAATGGCCGGCGGGTCTGCTGCTTGGCTCCGGCAGCCCCCACCATCGATCCCGGCCACGGAGGTAACGGGGGTCGCAGGGCAGAGGGGGTGACCTGGCTACAACAGCTTTGTGAATAGCAATTTGGGACCAAGACTAAATTTGTAAAGCTTCCAGTGACTGAGCTCCTGATTAGAACCAACGCTAACACCACCCTAACACCTGTCACTAGTTTAAAATACCTGGGCTTATGGTTTGACTCCCACTTAACATTCGGGATGCACATTGATACCCTGACAACCAAGACCTATGCCAAACTAGGGGTACTTTACAGGAACAAATCCTCCCTAAGTCTCCTGGTCAGAAAGCGTATCGCACAGCAGATGCTAATGCCAATTATTTACTATGGAGACATAGTATATGGCTCGGCACCTCAAACCCACCTTAGCAAACTTGACACCCTCTACAATTCAATTTGTCGTTTTGTTCTCAAATGCAACTACAACACACATCACTGCAAAATGCTCAAAGAACTAGATTGGTCAACACTAGAGTCTAGGCGCAAAGTTCACCTTTCCTGTCTTGCCTTTAAATTCTTCGGCAAGCTACCCAGCTACCTGAACAAGCTCCTCACCCCTACCACATGCAGCACCTATCACCTGAGATCAGACTCCAAAAGACTATTCATGGTCCCAAGGCTCAACAAAGTATCAGGACGTTCCTCCTTCTCCTACTGTGCACCCCAAAACTGGAACAACCTACCAGAGACTCTCACATCCACCACCAGTTTAAGTTCTTTCAAATCTAAGGCTGTCACACATTTTAACCTGGTCTGTAACTGTTTCATACGCTCATAATATATATTTTCTTTAACTGTGCGCGCAATGTCTTGTATATAATGTATACCCTGTTCATTTATGTAACTGTATGTGTAAACATGTATTATTTGTCTTAACTCTGTGCCCAGGACATACCTGAAAACGAGAGGTAACTCTCACTGTATTACTTCCTGGTAAAATATTTTATAAATAAATAATTACTGGCAAAAAAAACCCCAGATGTTGCCTGTTTTTGGCCTATCTGACATCTTTTTGCCTCTGGCTGTTAATGGGCGTTAAAAAAGCCATTATAGCGCGATACTGCACTGTTATCACTGATTTGTGAATAGCAGAGCAGGCAGTATCACGCTATAAGGGAATTTATCGTCCATTAAACCACTTATCACCACATTGTAATTAGGCCCCACAGAGTGAGGTAAAAAACCATGTAGCTCATTTACTGTTCTGCTTATATCTTTTTTTTTTGTTTTTTCTTAACAACACTTTGTCCTGTTTTTTCTCTGGGAGCATCTTTCTTATTTGAGCAAATATGTACATTTTGGCAGCAGAGCAGAGTCAGGATGTGGAAGGAGGAAATCGAGCAAAACAGAACAGAAACAAGTGTAAATGTGAGAGAATTTATTCCGCCCCCGTATGACCCAAAAGTTAAGTCACATCCCATTACTTTGGGGACAAGTCAATTATATGTGTTGTTTTGCTTTGAAAGCGGGGTAGAAAAAAAGGGAAATGTATCAAGGCTAAATTGACACAAATTGCAGGCAACCCTGGCACCAAATAAGTTAAGCAAGTGGGGTAAATGTGTTTGAGCGTCAATGTTTATGGTATATGTCAGTGGTTCCCAAACTTTTTCGGTTCAAAGCTCCCAAAGGCGATCAGGATTTTTCCACAGCGCCCAAAGTGAAAACAAAGTTGTATATACATACCTAACAGTTGCAGTGCGAAGTTGGTGGCTTGGCACCGGCAGCACCGCGCTCACCTCATTCGGTCACTGCAGTGGTGCGGAGCGCCTCATAAAACAAATGAACCGCCCCCCAGGAGACAGCGCCGGGAACTCCTCTTGCTGTCGCTGCCCGCAGCCGGTGAGAGGGCGAGAGGTGGCTCCAAAACCTTACATGGAACGCGCAAACGGCTCGGTACAATTGCAGCCCTTCGCCATTTTGGTTTCCCGCGGAGCACGCGCTGCATTGTGGGGAGAGATAATCACGACGCCCCTCTAGGCTAGTCACGGTGCATCAGGGCGCCACGGCACACAGATTGGGAACCGCTGGTATATGTGATCTATAAGAATACAATGGCAGGGGGACTTTCTAAAATAAGTTCATTGTCTAGAAGTGGAAATGCCGGTTTGTCAGTAAAAAGAAAAAAAACGCCATAATTAACGTTTCTCCATGCCGCCCTTTTGTAATTAGCCTTTGGTATCTGAGAATGACCTGCACTGCAGCTGTTACTTTCCTCAGATGAAAGACCACACAATGTCCTTCTCCATGTCAGTGGCACTTCCAGTGGGAAAAGACAGATCGGCTTTCACCTGCCGACCATTGGAAGCCTGAATAGAGGACACTGGTAGAGTATCAACATGTGGCAAAGCCTTCCTGCATTATTCAGCTGTGGGAAACAAGTCAGCCTGACCTGAGAGCAGCGGTGGCCAACTCCAGTCCTCAAGGGGCCACCAACAGGTCAGGTTTTAAGGATATCCCTGCTTCAGCACAGGTGGAGGCAGCCATTCTGACTGAGCCACTAATTGAGCCACCTGTGCTGAAGCAGGGCTATCCTTAAAATCTGACCCGTTGGTGGCCCTTGGGGACTGGAGTTGTCCACCCATTCCCTAGAAAAACAGCTGCTAAATCTGCTGCTCTTCATGTTAATCTTTTTGCTTCTCTTTTGTACCGAAGGGTTAAAATCTCAGCAGCAGACAGCCCATCACTACATTCAGGTGGAGCAGGGAGAAAAGACACCTGGTACTTTGTTACAGGAGCTCTCAATGGGAAAGGGGCGTTTACCGAAAACAAAGAGCCGTTCTTTGAAATAAAGGCCTGGTGGTAACTCTATAGAGTTGGGCTGTGTCTCCTGAAACTAATTTCCTGGTAAAATCAACAAATGAACTAGTACAGCTTGACTTACTTATTACTGACCCCCTTGTAAAAGTGCACATTAACTGATGTACCTGGTGTTTTAAGTAACAAAACGGATGGGACATTATTGCATGACCTGTAAAATTGCATGTATTTGTTGCAAAACACGGGTAGAAAAACAAAAGAAGAGCACTTTTGCAATCGGATTTCATAAAACTCCCAGTAGACCTTATTATACATGGAAAAACAAATGCACCAAGCATAATTGTATGTAGGGCCGCAGACAGGGGGGGAGAGTTGGGGCAACGGTGGCTGCGGGGAGCCTGGCCGGCCCACACTGGAAGTTGGGCCCAGCCTCTGTGTCCAGCGGCCGGGCCTCTGGTTGCTTCTGCCGGACCCCAGCCCTCGTATCTCCTCAGCTGCTGCCTCGTCCTGCTTCGGGCCTCTCTCTCTCTTCAATTGGTGCTGGAAGTTGAGCCTGACTTCCGGGTGCACCCAGCTTCTGGAGAGGGAGAGAGGCCTGGTGTGGGACGAGGCAGCAGCTGAGGAAAGCCGGGAGCTGGGGCCCCATGCAGCAACCACAGCCTGGGCCCCTTGCTGCTGTCGGGTCCCGGCTCTTCTCAGCTTCTGCCTCATTTTCCCATGCCGGGCCTCTCTCCAACCTGGGTGCACCCGGAAGTCAGGATCAGCTTCCGGTGCTCACCAGTTGGTGAGAGACAGAGGACAGGCATGGGACGAAGCAGCAGCAGCAGCTGAGGAGAGCCGGGGTCTGGCAACGGTAACAAGAGTTAAGTGGTAAGTGTAATTATGAGGGGGTGGTGGTAAGTCTGTGTGGGGGGGTAGTAAGTGTATTTGGGGTGGGCAGTAAGTGTATTTTGGGGGTGGTAATGGTATTTGGGGGGGTGGTAAGTATATTTGTGGGGGGTGATAAGTGTATTAGTGGGGGGTTGATGGAGTGGTAAGTGTATTTGGGGGGGTGGAGGTGAGTGGTAAGTGTATTTGTAGGCGGTGGAAAGTGTCTTTGTGGAGGGGGTGGTAAGTGTATTTGTGGTGGGAGGGGGTGGTAAGTGTATTTGTGGTGGTAGGGGGTGGAAAGTGTATTTGTGGGGGAGGGTATGGTAAGTGTATTTGTGAGGGGTGGCGGGGGGTGGTAAGTGTATTATTGGGGGTGGTGGTAAGTGTATTTGTGGGGGGTGGGGATGTTGGTAGGTGCATTTGGAATTTATTTTCTTTATTAATATGGTACTGATTTTTTTACTGATTTGGCAGGGGTATTTGAGTAAGTAACTCCCTATATGACTCTCCCCTAGCAAGAGTCCCACTCCTAATTGTTTTGATAACTGCCTAAGCTATCATTAATAGCCGGATACCACACTCTTCTAGATTAAAAAAAACAACTTTACTGGTTAGGTTAGGGTAAGTACTGAGGGACAACAATTGTACAGTGAGGACATCATTCTATGGTGCCTTCTAATCAGCTTTACTACATTCATCTTCATGCTGTAGGTGGCACTGTTGCAATAATGGCTGCATTACTGTATGTACGCCCCTCTGACTGCCCAGTCCAGTGTTTCTTGTTTCTGACAGCATTACATGTACCTCCTGCTATGTCCATAACATGCTTCCAATAATTCATATTGTACAAATATGTCCCATCATGACTAAATCAATTATGTCAACACAATTTTAATCATTTTTTCTATACAAAAAAAACAACCTATGTACAGCATCTGTCAAACTGACGGCTCTGAATTCATCATATTGAAATAAAACATTTGCCCGAATTAGTTAAGGTCTCAGCTCTAAAATATAATTTCTCCTTGTGAACCACAAGCAAACATTTAAGTATCAGAACAGTCCCCATTCATTTGTGCATCTTCATACATACAAGATGCGTCCAACTCATTCACAAAGCAGTTTGTGATGGATACATTTTCATACTTTGGTTCTGAGTCTTCTCTGCACTCTGCGCTCGGGTAGATATGTTCTGCATTGTTTGTTTGTTCCCACAACTTTCCTGGTCCAGGTAAGTTGGAATATGTGTTCTCCAACTTATCACAGCTTCCCAACCACTCTGTCCCTTCCTCTGCCTTAGATACTATTTTCTTAAGGATGGAAGATGTTGGGATAAGTGGTTTCTTTGCTGGGTTGTCCTCAAATGTAGCATTGGAAGAGACAACCAAGGACTCAGGGTGTTTGCTTGTAATTTTTAAACCTTCCTCGTGAGATATCTTTGATTGGGAGGTTTTGGAGGTAGGAAGCTGAAGCAAACTTTTCCTAGCTGGCTTTGGAATGCCTTCCCCATTGTTCCTTGGGTTTGACTCATGCTTGTTGTCTTGTTTTCCTCTCTGAAAGCTGCCCAAACGCTTCAACACTGCCTGGACCGCTCCATCTACATTCCCTTCTGACTTTATACGAGGTTTGTAAGGCTTCCTAGGGGGTCCAATGCTCACATAAACAGTTGAGATGTTGTGGTTCTTCCTTTTAACTTCATAAATGTTTTCTCTTAGTCCAACTTCCAACATATCCGCTTTTAATGCAATCTTCTGAGCATTAGACATAGTTCTTCTACGCCCACCAGGTGTAGTCCTTTGGAGTTTAGGGTGCTCTTCAGGCTCCTGAGTGGGACTTACTGTTTCATAGAACTCATTGGTTTGCTCACACCCTTGTAACGCTTCTCCCGCTATGGGCTGCGACTGTAAAGACGGCAGTTTTGGAAGACTCAAAGCAATTTTAGGTTTTCGCGCAAGATTGGGTGTTTCAGTGGTAGAGAGTCTTCTAGTTTCAAATTTGGTCCCTTCAGCAAATGATACGGATGGTCTCTTGGCTTTGGCAATGCTAGACGTCCTGGGGATGGAAAAGGGTTGGCAGACGTCTTCTGAGTTGAATGTCAATGCCTCTTGGAATACATTGCATTTCGAACTGATCTCCTGAAATCCATCCATATCAGCTACAGACATACCTGAAATACAACAGAAATGTACAATATTAATTAAAATGTCAAACTCCCGTAACACTGTGTGGTTACATGTCAAGAAGATGCTTTTACACTTGGATGTTGGTGCACAGGCACCGACGGCACTGCCATTAAAGCCGGCACAGAGCTATGTGAAATTCATAAGCATAATTTTTTTTATATGTAGCCCTTTGTGGTTTGGGCTATAGGTCTGCCCTCCTCCTGGCAGGAATCCCTGCGTAAGGGCAGGTTTTCCAGGAGCAATCATGGGTTTTCCCCACATCAGGCAGTGCAGTGAGTCAGTGAAGGCAGGTCATCAGGCTCTGTGTCCAATCAGAAGACACAGGGGCGGTGCCTGCTGGAGCTACTTAGTGTACTGTCACTTCCTATTATTTAGTGAGTCTGTCCCCAGAGTGAGAGGGACAAGGGTACCCAGACCAAGCTGCCAGGACTGGCAGGCTTGAGTCCTCCCTACGGGGAGTGAGAGGGTGCACCCCATACCTCCTATCCTGCATAGAGGATAGGGGAAGAGCAAGACCCACTCTTGGTGCCCTCGGCCGGGAGTGAGGTCAGGGACATCCTGGGGGGAGACAGTGTGCTGTGTAATCTGGCTGCTGAATTGAAGAGACCAATAAAGAGACTGCACTTTTACTTATACTCCTGCCTGACAGTGAAGTGTATAGGGAGGAGGGGAAGGAATATTCTCTTGTAGATACTTCACCCCATACAGCTGGGGGCTGCAGGAGATGGAGGCGCTGCACCAGTAAGTGAGACGGAGGCACAACCCCAGAAGCCTGTCCTGTCATCCCCCATGTCATCACGGGAGTCTCAGGGCCCCCTGTTACCAGCAGGTATGCACCACACTAAGACACGTAGCCTGAGCACTAGATTCCCAAGGGGGAATAAGGGTTACATATACAAAAATGTAATCGCCATTTGATGATGGTTCGGCCTGCGAAATAATGTCGCATTCAATAGTAAAGCACATGTGGAATGGTTATACCTGTAGGCAGCTGCAAATTTCCAGATCCTTCGTCCCTAGGCACTTACTTGGTGCAGCCTCCTCCGAGCTGCCGCCCTCTGTCTTCTTTTGAAATCGCAGCGTCAAATGACGATACGGATGTCACCAATGCGACGTCATTTCACCGTGTGATGTTGCAGCATCATTTGCCGCTGCAGAAAGAAGGCGGAGGCCTCAGGGAGGTGGCAGCAGTTAAGGAACTTCCCATAAGACCCGAGAGCACGGCCTCTGTATTTCCGCCCCCAAATGTTGTCGCCCCTAGGCCCGGACCTAATGGAAAATCCGCCACTGCCTCTAGGTTAGGTAACTCATAACTACACATTTCCATGTGTTAAATAACAACTGTAGAATAAAGCCCCTGTTCTTACCTTCCATGGGAGGAACACAGTAGACTGGGTCACCTTCATCTGAATCAAATGAGGAAAAGGAGTTCTCAGACAACCAGCCAGTGGAAGGTGACTCAATGAAACTGTGATTGAAGGGAAGCTCTGTGTCATGGTGAGAGACTGGAAGATAAGATCATCAATCAATAGATCATTATATTTCTACTAGTATACAGTCTTTGACATGTGTACTTCATTAAGGAAGATTTGCTCTTACCAGTAACCCAGGAAAGCTTAGAACTCCCCACTGAGCAACATGGCAACACAGAGCTTACGTTTGCCAGCGCTCCCTGAAAATTGTACTTCATTCTGGCTAGTGACCCTCCTTCTCCATTAGGTACCCTGCAATCAAGGACATAAGTATATACTGCATAAAAAAAAAACATTTCACCTTAAATGGTGCAATCTCCAATATTTTCCAAAAACATGTAGGGGGTGATTTAATTAGTCTCCCAACTGCATAACTGGGATGAATAAAATGTACCAAACGAAAGGGCTCCTTAGCCACAAAACTGGGGCACGGCCAGTGCAAAGAACAGTGCCGTACTGATAAAAGAAAAGGAACTTTTCTGTAAGTACGGATATAGAATAAAGTATCTGTCGTCTAAATTTAGCATAGGTTGAACTTGATGGACGTATGTCTTTTTTCAACCTCATCTACTAGGTAATTGTAACCCCAATTACTGTAAATCAATGGTATTTTTCCTACAAAAATAGTATTCCTGCAACAGTTATGCAGCCGCCTTAACTGCCTTGAATGGGGGGTATTCTTTGGTAAAGCTGATGCACAATACTTGCCGTCGTTTTGTAGGCAGGAGACTTTAAGACCATAACTCCACACATTAATAATATAATGTTTCACAAAAGCTATGGACAATAGTGACTGTATTTTAGAGAACAGAACTAAAAGAACAAAGTTGCTGCCATTTCCCCAATAGGTAATGATGGGTTTCATTCAGTCATTGTGAATCGCAAGCAGAAATGTTAACAAATAAAAATAGGATAGTTTACATGTTTTAGAATACAGTATATACATACAATAAGGATGGGCACTTTCACTGGTGTTTTGGTTCTAAACATTTTTTGGTCTGTGAGTTTGGCAAAACTCAGTTGCTTTTGGATTTTTCGGTACCGCACATTTTTGTCCAAAATGTGTGTGTTTTTCTAAAAGTTCAACCATTTTGCAAAAGAAGCAACACACACAAAAAAATTAAGCAAATCAACCCAAAAATTTAAACCACAGCACAAAAGTCCAAAGATGGGATTACATTTTTTTTTGGGGGGGGGGTCTCAAAGCACTCTAGGCTGCCATATCCCATATAGCGACAGATTTCACTCTTTGTTTTAGGTATTTGTTGTTTGCACATTCGCACTAACGGTAGCTATTAGCTTTAATATCGCTTTTGCATCACGGTTCACCAAACCACAAGTGTAGGTAGAGCTGTGTGGTTTTAATCAAAAACAATTGACTGGAAAATTGATTCCAAAGTGCAACATAAACTTCATAAACTTTAACTGCGTTAAATACGCAAAGTGCCCATCCTTAATATACAATATTTTATATTACCGTATCCTTTAAAAAAATTATTTTGGAAGAGGTTGTACTTAAAGGATAGTCCCACAAAACAGGTACAGTATTAAAAAAAATAAGGGAACAGCTTATCAGGGCAATTAGCTTGCTTAAAAAGATTCGATCGCCCTTAAAGTAACAATTTTGCTTTGAGAATATGCTTCCCTTTTTCACCGATATCCATAAACTCAAGCCTATCCGCTACTTGTGTTTATCTATTTGTTTCATGGTGGCAGAGCAGGGAAGGAGTACGCATACAAGTCTTGATGAAACTGTCACAGTGCTTATAAGGCTGGGGCCATAGAGGGGTGAGGAGTTCCGAGCTGCGCTGACGCTGAGGCTCGCCTGTTGAAATCTGCACGATTTCATGCCCATGCAGGCGAGCCAGCGGGCGCGATCGGAGGCGGGCGGAGACTGAGGGAGGCGGGGCAGTGACGTCGCTGGGCCAATCGCCCGCGACGCACCGACGTCGACGTCACGGCGCCGTGACATTGACGCAGCTCCGCGCTGATTGGATGTTTTCAGCCGACAGCGCGCTGAAAAAAAGCTTGGCTGTCGGCTGAAAATTCCAAAGCCTCAGCACGCCTGCGGACGCTCGCGTGAGCCCCCTCTCAAGGCATCCTCATTGAGGATGCAGGGGCTCAGCGCTGAGCGTCCGCACGGCTCAGCGCGGCCTGTCCTTCTATGGACTCGGCCTAAGGCTGGGAGGAGCAGATGTATAGCAAGCAAGATGTCTTTGAGGAAGGTTCAATTATGGGACCGAAACGTTGACTGATCTATTCAATAAATACTTTGTTTACAGTCCACAAGAGTGCTGGTTCTCCGTATGCTATTTGACTGATGATGGTTTCATAACTGCTATAATTAAACAATTCACCTCTAATTTCCAGGACTGGCAAATAGTCTTACCATGAAATGAAGATTATAATTTGTAAAAAAAAAATACTCCAAAAGTTTTTGTTAACCATGGAACAGTTAAAAGTTTGTAGATACTTGTACTTGTCTCATTTCTTTAAGGTGTCATGCAGCTGCTATTAAAGCAGCATTCAACCCTATCACACTTTTGCAAAAGGGGTTCCCCGGGCATCCCTAAAGGATCCCCTGCAATTTTCAGGTCATTTTATAATTGTACCAAATGCGGAAGAATTGACAATGCATCTGACCTCAGATGCGCTATTAGAGAGGGTTGAGATTACTTACAATGCATCTGACCTCAGATGCGCTATTAGAGAAGGTTGGGGTTCCTTACAATGCATCTGACCTCAGACGCGCTATTAAAGAGGGTTGGGGTTCCTTACAATGCATCTGATCTCAGACGCGCTATTAGAGAGGGTTGGGGTTCCTCAGAATTTCACAATATAATTATAGAGTTCCTAAACCAATTCATTTTTTTTAAACACTGCTCTAGCATGTAGACAACATAATAGACATTGATTGTTTACAAATACCTGTCTTTAGGCTCAGATTGGTTGTTTCCACAGCAACAGCAATAACATATAACAAGAAGAAGAAGGACGGGCACAAGGACCCCAGCAATTATGCCTCCTTTCTGACTAGATGCTACGGGAAGAATTAACATACAGATAGTTAACCATCACCAGGCAACTCCTACATTATGTTACTGAATAAGAGTAGCAGAGAGGTTCAAATACTTGGGGCTCTATGTATCCCGAGGTATGTGCGCGCCGACGCAGCTGCGTCAAAAAATACAAATTAAGTTCTGTCTGAAAAGCGTATTTCTACTTATTTTGAATTTGGTGTATTTTGCACTAAAAAAAACAGACTTACGCCACCTTTAAGTTGACGGAGAAAAAGCAATGCAGAAAACCGCGAAGAAAAATAGCGCAAGACGCACATTTCTTAATACATAGACCTGCGCCAACATACACATGTAACTCCCCCCTAACTCCTCCCACCCGCCACATCAACCCCCATCTCATCACTGACACACGAAAAAGGGATTCATTCATAGACACCGCCTGGCGCAGGTATATTTCCGCTTGAGTTATGACCAATTAATGACTTTGCGCCAACATTTTGTCTGTGATACATAGAGCCCGTTGGGTTTATATATCGAGGCACAAGTGGACCAATTCTGGGGCAAAGTAACTTCACCATATGTGTGAAGGGAATACATCCTATGGATTTCAATGGCATTGTGTCGTGTGTTACAGATGGTGCAGATTTTTGCCCCAGAATTGCACCACCTTTGCCTTGATACATAGACTCCCCCCTCCCCCATATATTAATTTATTCAATGAACATACAAAATGCTCAAATGGAAACCAGTTCTGCAAAGAGAGCACAAACAGGCATTGAAGTGGCATCTTGGTGATACGGGTAACGTGCTCCGTTCTAAATCCATCATCTTAAAGATATTCTTGCGGGTCTTGCACTGTATCCTTTGATATACTTTTTTTTAAATTTCATTACATGTAGCGTGTACATCACATTTATAGTACAAGTTTTCTTTTAAATTACAATAAAATATACAGTCTAGGAGAGACTTTCCATTTACCTGGATGGGCTTCGGGTACTAGTCAAGTCTGCTTGGTTGACCTTTTGCACAAGAAGCAGGTCAAGTGTAAAATTGTCACAGTTAGAGACCGGAGATAAAGTCACCAGCTAAACAAACCTGGGAGCTGTGTGCAAAACTCTGTGTTTGGGGAACTTTCCTTTCGGTTAATCACAATGTGTAATACGAGAATGGATGGGGGATATTTAAAAAGAACTAGATCAGCACACTGTACAGGAGAAAATAAAACACAGCGATCACTGACGTGATCTTACTGCCACTGATGTCATCAATAAGATCATATACTAATGATATCGGTCCAATGTGTATTGTATTCTATATATTGATAAAATAATCTATAAGGTGTTGGAGAAGAGGACATCAAATGTGCTGCTGTATTCACCACAAGGGATGGCATAGTCATGTAGAAATTCTAAAGCAAACCAGTTTTAAGTTCACAGTCCTTAATTTAACTCTGAGTATCTGTGGACAGATACACATACACATATAGATATATATATATATATATATATATATATATATATATATATATATATATATATTACTGTACATTACTGTATAAATAGCAGTTTTCTTTTGTTCTAGAAAAAAATCAAAACTGTCCACAGCACTCAGAGTTACAATATAAATAAGGAATTCCATTTAATGAGCAGATCATACAGAAAATACACAGCAGCGTTTCAGGTTCTCCATCTCCATGGTCCTTTCTCAAATTGAAGTTAGCTTGAGAAAGGGCCACGGGGATCTGAAACGTGGCCATGTATTTTTTGTATGATGTGCTAATTACATGCGAGTCCTTTATTTATAGTATAGTATATAGAGTATATATCTGAGTGCTTTGAACGTCTTTGCCCGTTTCTAGCTTGACTTTCTTTAGGGGGTTGTGTTGGCTTTGCCGAAGTCCTACGTGCACCTTTTTCCATTTTATTGAATTCGCACATTCTATGTGATTTAGTTTTTTTATTACAGGAAGCTGATCCAACTGTAGAATTGTTTGTAGCTTTCTTTGTTCTGATACAATCGGTCAGTCGTGTTCTTCCCGTCTTATTCTATCAAGAAAATGATTCTTTGAAGATGACTGAAGCCAATAACAGATGTCACATGAGGGCAGGAATCTCGATGAGCCATGGTATATTTACTAAACGTTGCTACGGTATGTCACAAAACACCTTCTACAGCTAGGAGCCACCTTGTGGCTCATTCAAATGAAAGAGCTGTAAGTTGCCTTCCGGCGCTGCAAAATGTCTTGTGACATAGCACCGCTTAGAAATATGGGCCCATATGTCACAAGCAACATCATTGTTTTTCATCGCTGGTAATCACTGTTAATATCCTCCAACAAATATTAATTTATAGTCTACAATAAATAATACAGTTTTAATAACTAAGCATGGTAGAGAAAGCAGGTACCCACAGTTAGTATTCCCTCCAATTCCGATTCATTTCATAATTACTAAATGATACAGCTACTCCACAAAAATAGTTCGGAACGTATTGAAAAATCTACTTTAAGATGAGTTAAGAAAAGTTCAGATTCTTAAATCAAGATGCACAAACCATAGAATGAGTATTTACCATACATACCAAACAGTTGACTCTGCTATTACTAATGCTCTGTTACTAATCATATTGAATTAATACTTAAAGAGGCAATCCAAGCTGGCCATTTTTATTTTAACGTAGGATTGAAGCTGAACCCCATTAATTTCAGCTCCGAGGACCCCCTGCTTCCAGAGATACAGACATCCGTAGGAAGTGCCAGTAGCCGCTCCGCTCAGCTAGCAGGTTTCACGTAATGGCGGAGTTTCTAAGCTTCCGTGCTCCTGCAGGCCAATAGGAAGCCATGACATCAAGTCTGGCTTCCTATAGGCCCAAATGACGTGGGAGCTTTAAACTTTGCCGAAATATCTGCACCCCCTTTGAAGTTGAGTTTATCTGGAAGCAGGTGGTCCCCAGAGTGGAAATTAATGGTGCTCAGCTCCGGAGACCCCCTGCTTTAAACGCAGGTTAAAAATAACCAGTAAAAATAAAGCATGAATGCTCCTTTAATTACTATAAATGAATCTTCGAGCAGAACGAGCACAATCTCAGAGAGAGAGACAGAAGTTTGAGGTACTTACTCCACTGGCATGTGCCAGATAGGGGGCTGCAAGGACCCCCATTACACTCACAGGTGCTTGAACAGTTAGGACCAAACAAGTCATGAGGACACGTCTCATTGCAACTGTAAGAACAGAAGGAACAAGTCATTACCATTAAGTTAACAACCATCCAAAAGTCATTGATCCATAATAGGCCACATTTACTAAGCAGTGCTATGCTAGAAGACACCTTCCCTTGAATGGTCGAGGTGTGCCCTTTTGTCTTAAACTATAGCACCAATTTTGTAAATATAGCCCATAACCTTTTCTGATCCCCAGAAGTCATCAGCAGCGTTTTACCTGTATTGCCAATAGCCTGTTTCACAGATGCACTCTCCGGTTACAGGGTCACAGCGCCCGTGGATACAGTCTGGGCACATAAACTGGCATCGTTCCCCGTAACTCCCAGCTGGGCAGGTAGATTCACACCTATAAATGAACAGGGATGTGTGGGTCGTCATCAGCACTTCCATTCATTCTGACAGAGAATTAGTTCACACCTTCAACAAATGGTTTTTTAACCCCGTTGCTGCCAGTGAGGCCTGCTACGCATGTCAAACCCCAGTTTTATGCCGTTTACGTGCATCCTGGTTTGGGTTCGAGCAGAGAAGGTACATTCCTTGCTTTATTCATTTCTAAGGGGATATTTTTTTAGCTCCATCATCAAAATAAGGTGCATTTGTCATTCATTCTTTACAAGCAGAAACCAGATGTATTCACAGTAGGAATAACAGCTTAATATAATCAGGGATCTTGAGAGCCAAACTATGTGTATTTTAAAACAGAAATGTGTACCATTTTATATATATTAAAAAAAAACACAAACCCACAGAAAGCAGCAATTAGTTGATTTGATACTCAAAAATTAAACCCCTTCTAGTTTTGCGAGCGAAAAATGCTGCAATATTAGTAACCTACAAATAAAATAACAATACAGTTGAAACACAATCACTTTTTTTCAAAACAGGTTCAAATTAAACACATGTATGGGTACTGTTTGTTTAAATTGACGAGTTCAAGGAGAAACCCGCTGTTTTTCATGGATTCCCATACTATTCCCTGTAGGAGTTTAAAAAAAATCAGCAGCAAAAAAAAACCCCATTTAAACAATATGTTAAAGGAACATAGTGGAACTCCGTGAAAAGTGATAAGAGTTTGGAAATTCAGAGCCATGGATCTAGGACACATGATCCTTTCCTCTTTATGTTTCACATCATTCTCAAGGATTGTACAATGCAGTGTTTTTCAACCAGGATTCGTAGGAACGTTTGGGTTCCCCGGGCATCCCTAAAGGGTTCCCTGCAATTTTCTGGTCAATTGAAAATTGTATCAAATACAGAAGAATGTACAATGCATTTGATCACAGAGTTGCTATTAGAGATGGTTGGGGGTCCCTCAGAATTTCATTTAGGGTTCCTTAACAAAAAGAAAGACTTGTATAATGCAATAACCATTCCAACCTTTCGTTTTGATTCACAAAGATCCATAATAGTATCTTTGTTCTTGTTTTTTTTTTTTTGCTGCAGTTATATTCTTAACATTTGTGCAATTCAACATAACAAAATAATATCCATACCTAGGTCCCATCTTCCCAGGATCACAGTTTCCACAGGTCCCCGTCTCTCCGTTACACACCTCCTCCCCACGGCACCTCGGGCACCTCTGTTCACAGTTCTCCCCGTAGAACCCAGGCAGACAAGGCTGGTCACAGCGTGTGCCATTCCAGCCAAGATCGCACGTTGGGCAAAAGCCATCCACTGGGGAGCAAGCCTGGTTCTCTTTACATCGCCCGCACCTGGCAAATCAAAGGCAAACGTGGATTATACACTACCGCTGTATGCACAATCCATAAGCAAAGGATATATTGTAGCTCTCATTTCTTAAACATCAACTTGTCAGGGGTATAATACATAGTGACCGGTGTTCCAGGTCCCGGGGTTAGTCTTGCTGCTACTGTATCTCAAAGTGAAAAATCCAGAGGAAAAAAAGCAGGGAACTGGGGCACTTTGAATTTGTTATCAACGTTTTATTTGAGTCAGTAGAAAGCATCCGATGTTTCGGCTGTTAACCAGTCTTCCACAAGGACATGTACAATCCATACGGACAATCAGACCAGCAGAGAAAGCAGAAGCTATTCTCCTTGTCAAGTAGAAGCACTCCTCTGTAGTAAAGATGATTACGCTCTGACAAATGTAAAAAGTCCAAGTGTTGCCATTTATTATAATATACAGAGCACTTGTATGGCTTTCTAACCACAGATCATTATGTTTCATATATTCTTACAGGCTTCGCACACTTTGCATGTGTACTGTAAGCAGGCATAAGCTTATAGGGGCCCATGTTAAAATGGACATGAAGCAAAAGGTGACACTGTGTACTCATTTGCATGTCATTACCCAGAATCCCTGGCTGCATTAGAGCATGGTATGCTAAGACGTGATGGGGGAAAGCAGGGTTGCAGACCTGTCTGAGACATGTGAATGTGCTCACAAGCGAAATTTTTATTTGCTGTACACTGTAATCAGGGCCGTCGACAGATTTTATGGGGCCCAGGACTAGAGTTATGTCAGCCCCCCCCCCCCAATTTCACATCTCACGAGCCCCCTCTAATTCCCACCCTCTTCCCATGTATTTCTCTCTCCTCCATCTCACTCCCTCTTCCTCACTCACCCCCTATCACTCTCCCACTTCACATGTATTTCTCTCCCCTGCATCTCACTCTTACTCCCTCTTTTCCTCACTCACTCCCTCCCTTCTACCTCTCTCCTTTCATTCGCACCCACCTTCCGTCAATTACCCTACTCTCACTCAATCCCCCCACAAAATACATACAAAAACCCCACACCCTACATACATATAACCCCACTGCCCCAATACATTTTTAAAAGACCCCCACTCCCCCAATACATTTTTGAAACACTCCCCAAATACATTTTAAAAACACCCCCACTCCCCAAATACATTTAAAAAGACCCCCACTTCCCCAATACATATTAAAAAGACCTACTCCCCCAATACATTTAAAAAAGACCCCCACTCCCCCAATACATTTAAAAAAGACCCCCACTACATTTAAAAAAGACCCCCACTCCCCCTATACATTTAAAAAAGACCCCCCACTCCCCCAATACATTAAAAAAAGACCCCCACTCCCCCAATACATTTAAAAACGACCCCCACTCCCCCAATACATTTAAAAAGACCCCCACACCCCCTACACATTTAAAAAAGACCCCTCACTCCCCCAATACATTACAAAAAGACCCCCACTCCCCCAATACATTAAAAAAAAGACCCCCACTCCCCCAATACATTTAAAAAAAAAACACTCCCCCAATACATTCAAAAGAGACCCCCACTCCCCCAATATATATATATATATATATATATATATACAAACACAGGGGGTGCCCAGTGCTACGTCCAAATGACAAAACATACATGGTAATAATTACAAGAAATAATGCTTCAGTGTAAATAATAATGCTAATGCTAATGCTGCAGGTAATGAATCTATTATGGTTCTTCCCCCTCACACAGAGATATAGGGAACAAATGCAGTGTAGTGTAGGACTTTCACTTATTATGGTTTACCTTGACGATTTGGTGTGCAAGCTTATGATGTTTTGGCCAAAATTTCTAACTAAAAAACCATATTTTATTATTATTAGCATTAGCATTATTATTTACACTGAAGCATCATTTCTTGTAATTATTACCATGTATGTTTTGTCATTTGGACGTAGCACTGGGCACCCCCTGTGTTTGTTTGTATTCATGTGCCACAAAAGCCCAGTTGCACTCTATGTGGCATTACATATAGTCAAGATTAGGTGGGTGTGGGCGTTTGAGCTTGCTGGGTGTGTGTGTGTTAATATATATAATATATATATATATATATATATATATATATATACACAGTATAAAAACAGACTTACCTTATGGATGGTCTGCGGGGGGCCCGGCCGACTCTGCAAGTTGGGCCCAACCTCTGGCCAGGCCCGGCTGCCGGTCGTCTCGCGGCCGGGCCCCGGCTCTCCCTCACTGCAGGCTTCTATCCCTCTGTCCCACGCTGAACTGGCGCGCGCCGGGCCTCCCTCCATGCCGTCGCACGCCGGAAGCTGGGCCAAGCCTACTTCCGGCGTGCTGACATCAGAGAGTCCCGTTGGCGTGGGACATAGTGATAGAGGCCTGCATCTCAGGGAGAGCCAGGGTCCGGCCGGGAGAGGACCGGCAGCCGGGCCTGGCCAGAGGTCGGGTCCAACTGGTGCCGCCGGGCCCCCTGGACTCCTGTCCCTTTTGTCTCCCCTGTTGGCGGTCGTGACTGTAAAAGTTGCAAATTTTGGGCCATTCCCACATACCTTGTTACTTTTATGTATCCAAAATGTACGTGACCCACCAGTCTCGATATTCAGAGGGCAACAATAGTATCCCTTTTGAACAGCACCAGTGGTAAAAGGGGATTTACAGTTATTTAGATGACATTGGACAATATTGATTCTATACAAGTAAAATGTTGGGGAGTCTTTCTAAAGGTCATACATTTTGCTTTCAAAAGAAATTGAAACAGTAGCTGTGTACTGTATATATAATAGAGAAATGATAACTCTTGGTTTGTAAATTATATACAGAATTTGTAAACCTTCATAACCCGTATGCCATAAGTCCCTGATCAATGTATAGCGCCGCTTGGTGATTTGGGGTAATAGGTGTCGTTCACTTTTGTAATAAATTTTGACTTATTTTAATAATGTAACAATGCGGGGAAAAAGAATTGGGATTCCTCCGGTAAAATGGCAGCACTGAAGAGAAGGATCCCAATGTGCGGTGACGGGGAAAGCCATTGTATTTTATTCTCTATTTCTACACTTTATTAGATTTCCCCTTTTATGGATTTTTTGTATTATTTATATACTGTATATTATTACTTTTACCTATACATACCTTGCACTTTATACTATTACTGTTTACCATAAACATAATACGCTTTACTATTATTTAGTAAATTAAGCACCATCTTGTATACATTTGCACCATAGCAGCTGTAAGCTATTTTGCTTACTCTATTTCGCCGTGTTAAATAGAGAGCAAATTTATAATGGAAGAGGGGGGGCAGTGGGGATCTCCCATTACAATTCATTACCACCAACCAGATGGTCGCATTGGGCACTGAGGTGAGTTGAAGGGGGTTGTCCCGAAGTGGGAGGCAGAGAAAACTTCCTATTACAGCCGGTCATCACAGGAAGCCCCAAGGGAGTGTTCGAGGGGGGTTATACCAAAGTGGGGGGGGGAGGGAGGGGGGCAGAGAGAGCATGCCATTACAGGCCATCGTCACAAGGGACCCTGAGGAAGTGATTGAGGGGGGTTATACCACAGTAGAGGGCAGCTAGAGCTTCCCATTACAGCCCATCATACTGGATCTGAACAGTATTTACACACCTGGGGGATAGTGATAAGCCATCACAGGCCCTGACTGCTGAGGGAGTGGCAGAGAGCTAGTGAGAGAGGCTGAAAAAGAGACAGTCAGAGTGAAAAAAGCAGGGAAAGAAAGACTGCCAGCGAGGGAGAGACAGAGAGGCAGTCAGAGAAATAGGAACTGCCACAATGAGAGAGCGGGTCCAAGAGACCGCCAGAGAGCAAGAGGGACAGCCCGAAAGAAAGCAAGGTCGTGAGGGAGAGCTTAAGAAGCAGGCAGAGAAAGACAGAAGGCCTAAGAGATAGCCAGAGCAAAAGGAAGAGTTACTGCTGAAAAGAGAGAGAGAGCAGGCTTATGAGACAGCCAGAGAGAAAAAGAGAGACAGGGAAAAAGAGACAGCTAGGAAGAGAGAGAGAGAGAGATTGCCAGAAGAAGAGAAAATGACAGACACAGCTACAGAGAAAGAGTCTGCAAAAGAGAGAGAGGGGGAGGGCTCAAGAGATCACCCGAGAGCAAGACCGCAGACAGATTTCCCGGGGACCCAGGACTAGAGTTACGACCGCCCCCCCCCCGTGTCGACGGTCATGCGAGCCGCCCCAATTCACACCTCATGAGCCCCCTCCTCTATTTCCCCCCCCCTCTTCCCATGTGTCTCTCCCCTGTCTCACTCTTACTCCCATCTCTTCCTCACTCACTCCCTTCCTCACCACCTCTCTTGTCTCACTCTCCCCCCTCCATCAAATAACCCACTCTCACTCAATTCCCCTCCTCACACTCATTCCCCAGCCCCCCCCCCTCCTCCTGGCCCAACAAACACAAGCCTCCCCACAAAATACTTACCAAAAAAAACCCACCCTTAAATACAAAAAACCTACACCCCCGCCCCCAAATAAATACAAAATACAGACTTCCCTACCTTGGGGATCAGGCCTCTGATGCCCCGGCTGTCCCCCAGCTGCTGAGGGCCTCTTGCCGGGCTTCCCTCTCTCCCATGCTGTGCAGGTCTCTCTCACTGTCCCACGCTGAGCCTCCCTCCCTCCCTCACCGACGTGAGAGAGAGGCCCTGCACGGAACAGTAAGGGAGGACCGCAACTGGGGAGAGCCGGGGTCCGGCAGCCGGACAAAGCAGTTGATTCTACCCTCTGGCTGAGCCCAACGTCTTTGTCCGGCTTCCGGTCCTCTCGTTGCCGCCGGGCCCCGGCTCTCCCAGGCTGCGGGCCTTCCTCACTGACACTATCTCACGCGGAGCCTCTGATGCCGGAGCACGCTGGACCTCTCTCTCATGCCAGTGCGCACCAGAAGCTGTGCTCGGCTTGCTTTCGGCGCATGCAGACGTCAGAGGCTTGGTGTGGGACGGTGTCATTGAGGGAGGCCCACAGCTGGCGAGATCCTGGGCCCGACGGCAATGAGAGTACTGGCACCCGGGCATAGAAGTTGGGCCCGGCCAGAGGTCGGGGCCAACTTCTGACGCCGGCCGGACCCCCCCGCAGCCACCGGGTCCGGGACACTTGGCTCTCTCCCCCTGTCGGCGGCCCTGCCCAAGAGAGAGAGAAGCAGCGAGGAAGAAAGCAAGACCGCCAGAGAGGAAGAGAGCCTAAGGAACAGTCAGAGAAAGAGGCATTCAATATTAAACTCTAATACTGTATTGTTATGTTCTAACTTATGTTAGATTTTGTGTGTTTATCCCATTATTTTTATGAAACCGCATATATTGTACTGCATGTTTCTTGTGACGTTCCTTTTTCTGTAACTACGCACTGTACTATTTTTGTATATTAAATCTACAATGTAATATGTATTGCTAAGGGCTCTAATTGAACTTTATATGCTTTGAAGGGAGTAACTGCATATTTCGGGCACATTTTGCTACATTAGAGTTTTTTGTGTTAATGACATATTTTTCTTAGAAAACAGGGACCAAAGATTCTGCAAGTAGAACTTTATACTATTTTTGATGGTGGTGGAAGCATGTTAACGTTACATTTGTGATGGGTTGGGTGGAGATATTACTCTTTCAAGGGACCTTGCCTGGAGAAAAGTGGGTCAGCTAGATAGCTGTGTGCATTAACCCTTGTCACATATACAAGTCACGTGCTCACAGATGTGCCGTTTGTGACCGTATACATTACTTACCTGAGTTTACATTTAGGGCCGTAGGTTCCAGCGGTGCAAGGATCCGTACAGCTTCTTCCTTGAAATCCCACGTCGCAGTCACACTCCCCTCTCTGAGAGCTGCATTTCCCATGCAAGCAATCACACTGGCGCTCACACAAACCACCCCACCAGCCTTCTTGACACTTGCACTGCCCGTTGATTTGGAGACAGGGGGATCTGTTGCAGTTGCATTTCACGCTGCACCTTTGACCCCACCAGCCGATGTCACATATGCAGTGCCCGGTCGCTGGGTTGCAGCGGGAAGTTTGCAGGTTGCAGTGGCACGGTTTGTTACAATAGGGAGCCCACCATCCGAGATCACATTGGCAGGATCCAGTGAGAGGGTTGCAAGTCCCATGTGGGGAGCAGAGGCATGGAGATTGACACATAGGACCCCAGCGGTTGGTATTGCAAGTGCATTCTCCAGTGACAGGGTCACACTTCCCAAAAGGGTAGCAGGCACAGCTTTGCTTGCAATCTGATCCCCAGTACTGGTTGGGACAACCTAGGGCATAGAAATAAAACCTGTGTCATTTATTTACATATCTGAAAGGCAGCTTTCATCCCCTATACTCAAAAATGCATTCCTGTTTACTTATTTACCACCAAATGCCTGGAAGGTGCAACCAGGCTTTGCTTACACAAGTCATAAATAGCGCCCCTGACGAAGAGGAGAAGCTCCTCAAAACGCGTAGGCCTGTTTCTGCAAAGGTTGCCTATGTGTCTGGACATTACTGAGAGCACACGGAGCATACAGAGATCCTGCACGTCTGACCTGGAGGGGGAGTGAGTGTCTGCTGAAGCCCAACACCCGATTGACGATGCACATGCTGACGTCACGAGCTACGAGTCACGTGACGCGGAAGCGGACGCATGCCGCTGATCGAGTGGAGGACAACAGAGAAAGACAGGGAGCACCCAGCAGGCAAACGAGTGGACTACGATTGTTCCGGTGGTCATTGTAACCCAGCCTATCGTATACTGAAGTGCCTTATAACCACTTACCTATGTAAGTGTTTCTAACCGTATTTTCTTTCATATAAACTGACTACAGTATACTACACCATGGGTTTTTGCGCTTTTTTTCTTTTTGTCTTTTTTCTTACAAGTCATAAATACAGTATAGAAGCTGCTCTAAAATATGTTATTTAAAAGGAAACATAGGTTATTTTAATACGCCATTTATTTTGTCTTGGGGAATGCCTGGACAATTTGTACATGATCTTTGCCAGCTGCAATTGCCCCAGGTATATTGGGACGTTTGAAAGCTTCATAATTCATTTGGGTTTTTTTCTCTCATAAATTGTCTCAACGTTTTCTTTTTCATTGCGATCGCATTTTTGTTTTTCTTGCTAAAACCTCTATGTGTTTTTATTTGGAGAAATACTGTAATGTGACATACATAGGGTATCCATACTATACTGTATGTGACATGGCCTCTTAGAATATGTCACCCCTGTGAATTAACAATACAAAGGAGATTATAGGTGGCACACCACTGCTTTAAAGAAAAAGTTTTTCAAGGAGTTTACATTTGGTGCTCACCTTCCGTTGATCCTGGCGTCCCAAAGCTGGATCCAAAGTAATAGCAAGATAGGAGAAAGGAAGAGGCACACAAATTGTAGTGGAATCAAATGATTTCAAATGTATTAATGCATCAGAGCTAACAATGGTAACGTTTCAGGACAAGCAGTCCCTTCCTCAGACCAAACACCTGTTTGGTCTGAGGAAGGGACTGCTTGTCCTGAAACGTTACCATTGTTAGCTCTGATGCATTAATACATTTGAAATCATTTGATTCCACTACAATTTGTGTGCCTCTTCCTTTCTCCTATCTTACCCCTGTGAATTAAGAGAGAGCTACCTTCTAATCCAGTGGTAGCCAACTCCAGTGCTCAAGGGCTACCAACAGGTCATAATGATCGAGCCACTGCTGGAGCCACGTATCCTGAAGCAGGGATATCCTGAAAACCTGACTTGTTGGTGGCCTTTGAGGACTGCAGTTGGCCATCCCTGTTCTAATCACTGCACAGTTCCCAATCCCAGCGAGCCACAAGGAAAAGCTCCACATGCTTTCAATGACGTGATATTTGGCTATACAGCGGTAGACATGTGCAGCCTAACTTGAATGTTTACTGTTCCAGCCGCCATATTGCTCCTGCAGATTGTGTTGTATTGTTTTTGGGTGCATGGACCAGCATGGGTCCTTCATAAACTGTACATATACAAAGCTATAGCAGCACGCCACAAAACAGTAAACTGCCTGGGTGCAAACCACAACAAATAGTAGTATACCAAGGAAAAAAGCAGGCACACGTCTTGAAAAAGGCTCAGTTGAGAGCCGAAACGTTGATCAGTAGTTTTCGTTAAATATTGCATATTTTGTTTAAGTCCTTGTGTGCTTGCTAGATGATGATTACAGATAGAGATGAAGAAGAAACATGTTTGGTTTGAAGGCTGTACACTTTGTCTTGGTTATGAAGAACTGTAAGGTTTTGTCTAACAGGGCATGACACCTACTGTAGTCTTGGACATACAGGGGTCTTTTTATCATAGTCTTCCAGCTTAAAAAGTGGGACAAAAAATAGCTCCAGATTTATGAAGGAACAAATCCTGTTTCTTCCAGTTGCATTTATTTCTATGGTAAATCTGGTGTCGCCTTTTTGCACAAGGTTTGCCCCAAGCTTTGTAGTGGGAGAGCTTGATAAATAGACTTCAATGCTTGTATAAAAGCCAAGTTGGCGTCTTCCTATGCCTGGGAATCCTCCTGAGAATGGACATTTTAAATGTTTAATACCAACAAGACTGGAGGGCAATGCTATTATGCTTTGGGAAACACCCTGGTCCATGTACTATTTGATATATGATGTTATTTACACCAGTGAAAGAGTCACACAGGCTGCAGCTCAGTGACATAAATTCTAAATCCTTCTGCTTCACCCCCGCAACAGCACAAACTTCTCATCTCCCGCTTTCCTTCTTCACTACCCATTTACATGACAGCAGTGTGGAAGATGACAGGCTTGTGTTGTCCCAGGAAATGCACAAGAAGAATTAGTAATGTAATATGAATCTCAATGTACTACATCCTCTCGCATCACAAATCGACCCGCTAACATGTTACATGCTACATGTTTCGACATTTTGGGGGCATTACATATTTATTATCATTTGGCAATGTTATCGTGTAAGAAGCGCCTGTGTGAACCAATCGCTGCCGGGATTAGCCTTGTTTTGCCTTATTAGATGGAGGGTATTGCATGCAGGACCACACACTGCATGCAAGTGGCCATATTCCACCATGTTAAATGTGCAGTGTGAATGAAGACCTCGTACTCACGTGAGTTGCAGCTGGCTCCAAAGAATCCGGGTTTACAGCGACAGACTCCGGGTCTGATGCAGACCTCATCGGTTTTACAGGCATCGTCGCCCTCACAGATTGCTGGGGACAGAGAAAGGGGTTTATAGCAGTGGTGCTTAACCTGGAGTTTTCGAGTGATGTTCCTGCAGCTCCGTGAACCCGATTCATTAGTGCAATTTTATGCGCCTCGAACAATGGGAAAGGAGTACTCTTAAAATTATACAGCATTCTGTTTTTTATATATATATACTGTGTTCATTTGCATGTCATTACCCAGAATCCCTTGCTGCAGTGGAAGCACTGTATTCTAAGGCTGCGTCCATAGGACTGCAGCCGTGCGGAGGCGCGCAGTGGCTGAGGGAAAGCGAGTGCTTTCCCTGGCCTTGGTCCGCGCGTCGTCCGGGGGGGGGGGGGGGGGGGAGGAAGCTTGTGACGTCATGGAGCTGGTTCGCCCTCATTGGGCGAACCGCTCACGTGACCGGCCCTGCGCTCCCGTGAGCGTGAAAATCTATCTTTTGAAAAAGACCTACGCTTGCGGAAGCGTGCGCTAGCCCCTGCTAAAGCCGCTCTCATTGCGGCTGCAGGGGCTCACTGAGAAGCGTCAGCACGGGTCAGCGCCTAAGCGCTGACCCTGGACGCAGCCTAAGAGATAATGGTGAAAAGCAGGGCTGCAGACCTGTATGAGACATGCAAATGCGCTCACAAGTAATACTTTTATTTGTTTTACATATCAAAAAAATGAAATAGAAGATATAAATCATGCATTCTAACACACAATCCCCATTCATATGACTTCAAAAGCCCACTGATTGATATGGTTGTAACTGTGCATAGAATATACCACGTCACATGCCACATATCTTCCCTCTCTTTGAATCAAACTCATAAATAAGAAACAGACACAACTCCTTGAGTATTGGCATGGCAGCAGCACAATGTTTTTAAATGACCATAACACAATAAATAAATATAGTAGACATAAAGAACAAAGTTCTATAAACATACAGCGCTCCAATGTACAAGGTCACTAGTCAAATACATGACATAATTGGATAACTTGATTGAAGGTAAATCATAATGCAGGTAACCAAAGTCTTAGTGAGTGCTGTAGTATATACAGGTATGCACATATGTAAAGAGAAGTATGTAAATTCTCGTAGGTGATGCAGATGGGGGTATATGAGGCAACTCCCACTGATGTCACCTCCTATTGGGACTGCGTCTCAAAGGCAAAATTAAATCCTGTGTATGATATCCCAGCAGCAACCAAACATAACTCAATGATAGGTGGTTACTCACATATGGCGTCCTGTGGTTTCTCCCTAGGCGTGCGTCACGCTGTATGAACAGATGGATGATCCCAGCAGGGAAGGTGATCCCAACGGGGGAAGAGAGAAGCGGAGCACAGCCGCGCACATAAGGGGTTAATCCAGGACTGCAGCAAGTCTGTTAAAAACTCTTTAATGGATATGCGACATCATGGTACAGACAGGTAAGAATAGTTCCTCTTACGCGTTTCACGCCTTAGAGGGCACTTCGTCAGAGAGTATACAGCATATGTATGAGGTTCCCCTCTTATGGCTTGTTACTCCCAACCGGAAGTGACGTGTCGGGGTATTCTAATGCACTCATTGGCTGGTGCTTAATGAATGGAAGCATGAAGATAACGTCATCTATATGTTACGGATGGGGGAAATGGACAAATTAAGCTGTAGCCATGAGGGAGAACTCAAAATACATAACAATAAACCGCAAGCATAAGTCTAAATTGTTGCGGAGAAAGACAATATAAAAACACAAAAATTAAAAACAATAAACTGTACTAGCGGAGGTATTGAGGACAAAAGGTGCAAATCCTTACTAAGTAACAAAAGCATTAAGTCTAATAAAAGTAATATATAATAATTAAACAGATCTAAATTTAATCCATAGTGTAATGCTATTCTAGGAGAAGTTATAGTTAAGTAATAATCCCCGAAGAACAAGGCATGACTGGCCAATAATGCCCTGGCTGGAAGAGTTGAAGGCCCGAGTAAAAGCCGAGGGACTTTAACCCAGCCAGGGCATTATTGTCCAGTAATGCCCTGTTCTGAGGGGATTATTACTATTATAGGCTAAATGTAGACTTTTTCATAAATAATAGACACTTTTGTATAGTTATATAGATTTTTTTATTAAAATAAAATGGTAAATACATGAGACCACCTCTATATACGCTTACACTGCAGATATCTTTATCCACACACTGTGTGTCCCCTCTGTGTACACACACACACAACACACACCACAGCAGATCTACACACAATACAAACTGCTGCTACACACACACAACACACACAACACAGCACCTCTACACACACAGCACCTCTACACACACAGCAACTCTACACACACAAGCACACCACACACATACATACACACACTGGAGCTCTACACACACAACACAGCACCTCTACACTCACAATACAGCACCTCTACACTCACAACACAGCACCTCTAAACACAACACAACACAACACAGCACCTCTACACACAACACAGAACCTCTACACACAGAACCTCTACACACAACACAGCACCTCTACACACACAAACTGCTGCTACACACACAACACAACAGCACAGCACACACACACACCTGCTGCTACACTCATAAACACTGCTGCTGACACGTTGACACACTGACACACACACACACACACACAGAAACTACAGCCAGAAACAAATTGCAGACACTCACTTGCTTTGCAGACTCTCTCTCTCCCCCACCCATTCATCTGAATTTGCTCAGTTCACGGAGCAAGGGGGAGGAGTCAACCCATGGCTGAAACTTCTTAACCAATCCCCTGCCCTGTCTCAGAGCTGTTCCTACTTTTAGACCAATCCCCTGCCCTGTCTCAGCTGTTCTGAAAGCTGATTGGCTGGAAATAATCACATTGAAATCAACACTTTGCAAGCAGCTAAAATTCCGGGCATTACTGATTGGATAATGCCCGGAATTTTAACCAATCAGATGGCAGAAATTTCAATAATGCCCGGAATTTTACTGCTTTAGCCTATAATTAATGATAATAGCAAATGACAATTCAATAAAGCATTGTAAGGGTCTCAGATGTAATAATTGTATGTTTTAAAGCACTATTAACCCATAGGGTATAATAACCAATGCATTAATATGTCATATAATTGTAACGGGTGTTCGTGTCTGGTCTGACCCACCCAATCTCACATTGGCCCCTGTGGTCTATCCAGCCCAGTTACATGTTTGTGTATGATGGTGCACCTGTAGGCAACAGGACTCCTGAGTCTCCCGCTTGATGGTATTGCGGGATGTCAAGCAAGACAGGTATCTGAGGTAGTGGGTGACGAGTCCTACTTACATCATGTGCAGCGCCTCCACCTCATCGGGATCTATGCATATGCAGGTAGATGGTCCTGATGAGGAACTCCTTCGTGGTGGTGAGGGCCCCAGGAGAGTAATTGCAAACGCACACCAGGGGATTCTCTTTGCACAAGTCATCTTTATTGTACCAGAAGTGGGCGAGGTGCCCTTCGCAGTAAATCATCTCAGCCGCACATTCTCCGTGATTCTCTTCAAAAGGTACGCCCTCCCAATGGAGTGGGATTCCCTCTCCCCGTAGGGAGATCACCCCTGTGCCAGGTCCCTGGACACAGTTGGCCTTAGCTAACTTAAAGATTAGTTGGTACCACTAGTTACGACACTAGGGGCACCTTACACTTGTGACCTCAACCTTCCACTTCTACGCACGCACCCACTAACTTTAGGCAGTGTAGTGCCTTATATACCTCAGGAGGCAGGCACATCTCTGAGGTCACTAACAAGGGTCACAGAACATGTAGCCACTCCCATCCATGCATAGGGCACCTCACCAGGGTGTGAGGACAAACCTCCATAATTACTGCTGGCACTCCTGTAACTTACCAGGTTTTGCTGCCAACAGGAGAGATGACAGTAGGCATTGTTAGGCATGACTACATAATCATAACATAAACAAAGGACGTCACTGAAAAATCAGTGATAATCAATGAAGCAGAAGAGTCAAGAGACTCAGAATATGGGAGACATATATTCATTATATACTTAAAGGAAAAGAGAGATGATTAACCCAAGAAATGTTTTAATTCCCAATCAGTATTTATACCCCTGGGTGTCAATGACCCGAGGGTATAAATCCAATACATTTCTTTTTGATTGAGAATTGCTTCTCTGTTGCCCCCATCCCTAGCATGTTTTGGAATGTGCTCTAAGGCACTGAATGTAAAAGTGCTAATTGAGCCCTGGGTACACGTGGAAAAATGTTTAGATACTGGAAATCTGTCATCTTTTTTCTTTATTGATCTAAGATGTTCAGATATTCAAATTTTTAAAGGTCGAATGGTTCTACCTATATAGATACTTCCACATGCACAATTAAGCTTATAGATGACATAGTTTGTAGCACATGTCATGAAATATATTGGAAAGTCTTATGTTTGGACAAGGAACCATGATGCAGACATATCCAAAATATGTGTATAAAAAAGCGAAAACAATTGGCTATCATCTTTCTCCAAGTCTTTTTTCATCTCATAACATACAGCAGAAACAGAATCTCCCTAAAGATTTCCACAAATGTGGCAATTGCAATTATTGCAAATATGCAGCCCCACTCTCAAAGACTGAATGTAAATATACGGGACAAATACACAAAATAAAACATTTCATGACATGTGCTACAAACTATGTCATCTATAAACTTAATTGTGCATGTGGAAGTATCTATATAGGTAGAACCATCCGACCTTTAAAAAATAGAATATCTGAACATCTTAGATCAATAAAGAAAAAAAGATGACAGATTTCCAGTATCTAAACATTTTTCCACGTGTACCCAGGGCTCAATTAGCACTTTTACATTCTGTGCCTTAGAGCACATTCCAAAACATGCTAGGGGGGGCAACAGAGAAGCAATTCTCAATCAAAAAGAAATGGATTGGATTTATACCCTCGGGTCATTGACACCCGGGGGTATAAATACTGATTGGGAACTAAAACATTTCTTGGGTTAATCTTAAGGATATATTGAATATAAGTCTCCCTTATTCTGAGTCTCTTGACTCTTCTGCTTCATTGATTATCACTGATTTTTCAGTGACATCCTTTGTTTATGTTATGATTATATGACATATTAATGCATTGGTTATTATACCCTATGGGTTAATAGTGCTTTAAAACATACAATTATTACATCTGAAACCCTTACAATGCTTTATTGAATTGTCATTTGCTATTATCATTGACTATAACTTCTCCTAGAATAGCATTACACTATGGATTAAACTTAGATCTGTTTAATGATATATTACTTTTATTAGACTTAATGCTTTTGTTACTTAGTAAGGCTTTGCACCTTTTGTCATCAATACCTCCGCTAGTACAGTTTATTGTTTTTAATTTTTGTGTTTTATATATTGTCTTTCTCCGCAACAATTTAGACTTATGCTTGCGGTTTATTGTTATGTATTTTGAGTTCTCCCTCATGGCTACAGCTTAATTTGTCCGTTTCCCCCATCCGTAACATATAGATGACGTTATCTTCATGCTTCCATTCATTAAGCACCAGCCAATGAGTGCATTAGAATACCCCGACACGTCACTTCCGGTTGGGAGTAACAAGCCATAAGAGGGGAACCTCATACATATGCTGTATACTTTCTGACGAAGCGCCGTCTAAGGCGTGAAATGCTTAAGAGGAACTATTCTTACCTGTCTGTACCATGATGTCGCATATCCATTAAAGAGTTTTTAACAGACTTGCTGCAGTCCTGGATTAACCCCTTATGTGCGCGGCTGTGCTCCGCTTCTCTCTTCCCCGTTGGGATCACCTTCCCTGCTGGGATCAACCATCAATAAATAAATATAAACTTCATATAAAAAAAACAGACTTGCTAGTACATCTGGTCAGAACCAATAACTTATTACCTCTAAGCCAAGAGAAGCCAATTAAAACCATTACCAACCAACCTCTTGGTTTCTTAAATAAGCCGAATGAAACATAAACACCAAAATGTATTAATCCAAAGAAATATTTTATACATATTTCTGACAAGTGGGTTTGTATTTGTGGATAACCCCCAGCCCCCAATAACAGCCAAACCAACCACATACAACCCAGTGTAATTCCATTAGATCAGTGGTTCTCAACCTTTTTTATACTGTACATTCCCTGCTAGAAAATATTTGTTCAGCGAACCCCTAATTAATACATCTTATTGCCTACTCATCAGACTATTGTTAACAGAACTGTGTCACAGATCCCAGGCAGTATAGTGTCCTCAACTCATGGTGAGAACACTCAATAAGGCCCCAAAATGCCCGCCAGTGTTTGCAAAGCATAGGGGGTATAGCTGCCAATTACTGGGTTTTAGTATCCTATCCTTAGATCAGGTTATTGCCAACAACACAGGAACACTTTTCTGTTCGCGCCCGCCTTTTTGCTATCCCCCCCCACCCCCCCCCCGCTCACGCTCCCTCCTTACCTGCTCTCTGGCTTCGGCGGCGCCATATGATGTCACGATGTCATGTGATGTCACGTTGTGTAATGGCGATGCCGAAGAGCCGACTGAGAGCAGGTAAGAGAAGTTTCAGAGGCTTTCCTGGAACCAGGGTCACGTGTGATGTATGAATAGCTCCAGTTAGCTTAACTCATGCCTTCCCTCTTCCAAAGCACAACAAGTCCTTTTGTCTTTCTTAGTTTTATTGCAAAGTCAAGGAAACAAAGGGTTCTTGTAGATGGAGTAGTGTGGTAGAGAGTGCTTCTCTAGAAGTGCTGTGTTTCACCGGGTTAGGCGTGTGTAAAAACAGAAAGGCCTTGCTGGGGCTAATAGCATGATGGTACTCACTCAGAGTCCAGGGTGAAAAGGAACTAAGGGCTACAGGTATGTGTCACACAGAAAAGGTATGTGACTGAACTAACTGTCAGCAGGGACAGGGGGGGAAATAGAATAGCCCATTCTAAGAAAAGCTGAGGTTGATAAAGCAACTCACTAACTAGAGCTGTGGAAGGAAATAATGAAACAATGTAGCATTCACACATGCAGCTAGCTGCTGGGACAGAGAAAATTACAGGCAGCTGAACTAAGGAGACAGCAACAGTCTGTGAGCTGCAAAAGGGCACAGGAATAAGATAATCCTGTTCCAGGACAGAGGCCTCACGCCTCCCCCCGCATTTAATTTAAATGCCTTGGGGAAGAGCGCGGGGCCTCTGTAACCGCCGCGTCCCCCCTAGAAAATCCCACGCCCGCCCTGGGGAGCGCGCCCCACAGTTTGCACACCCATGGCTTAGCGCACACACACTTCCATTGCTTTTAAATGACCAACATAGTATGAGCAATTTACAGCTCTACTCATTAGCCCAATGTGTCTTTAATTAACAGCATGCTGTGGGAATCTTTTTACTCTCTCCTGTATGTCCCCCTAGCTTATTTTTGTTGTACTGTGATGCTAATGGGCACATTAACTACACATACATGGTGTATTATTTGTATTGGTTTGCGTCAGCCCTCACTTCCGTCTTTTATCAGTTATTTGTCATTTGATCGGTTTTATTTGACCCACAGAATGGAAAACGTTCTGCAGCGGAGATAAAAATATCTGTACCGGGCATGTGACAAATAGACAACAATCAAGGATGAACACTTGTGACACCAGGTCTATTCCAGAGACTTTTGTGGATGTTGCAAGTCATTCGCAAAGTTTCAGAATTAGAGGATCGTACGGTGTTAGTCAGTAGAATAAATAAAGGTATCACTTCTACCCTACTTTTTTTTTAAGGGCTAACTTGTGATTAATAAGAGGTTAATAAGCTTTTAGGACCACAAAGGTCCCTTCTTCAGGTGTGAGGTTTTTACTATCAGAAGCGAACCAACTCTACATTTTCTAAGATAGTGACATTTTGCCAATTTTTTTAATGACATAAAAATGATCTTTTGCTTTTTTGACATTGCTAGTGCTTTATTGCTAGTGCTTTGGTAAAGTCGCCTTACTGTAGGTCCCACTAATTGTACACTTTTGTCTTGCTATTGTAACCCCCACTCAATGAGGTTGCCAGATTGCGGTGAGAAGTTAATAGTGGGATAGGGTGTGCTTTGTCCCACCCAGTGTTACCATGGGCATACTGATGTCAGAAGGAATATAAAAGATAGGGGGAAGGGTCTTGAAGTCAGGTTCCGGAAGGACAAGAGGAGGGGAGCCTCAGGGAGCGTAGATAGGGATGTTAATAAAGTAATAGCACAGACCAGGCCCCCCTGCTTTATTATGTTGTGGATAGGGACAGTGCCCCTCTAAGTTAAGATCCCAGAAGGCCAATGGAGTCCAAAATATCTAAAAGATAGGAATACGGCATGCCACAGAGTGCCTCAGGAAAGAGAGGTCCAGGGTGTCGGCGGATCGTCTCTAACCGCGGATCCGCATTAATATTCCTCCCAGTCTGTGTGGAAGTGGAAGTTCCCAAACAGGCCAAAGGAATTGTGGTCACTTGCAAAGGACCAACCAGGATTCCCATATTGGACTAGTCTAACCAGGGTAATATCGATTATGATCCTGAAGCAACAAAGGGGGGCTAGGTCCCACACAAGTAAAGCAACTGAAGTCAACACCTCTCCCTTTGGGTGATAAGAGTGACTACTAATGGAAGCACTGCATTTATGTACGTCTGTTATAAAACCAGTACAACGTTGTCAATATGTGAATGAGCGGTCCCTGTGCTTGGGGAAACGAATAAATGACTATTGTACTACAAAGGTGTGAGGATAAGACGCAGTCTCCGTCCCCGTTAAGATCCAGTCACCTGATTGGGTCTTGCTACTTTCCTGCCTGCAGGAGTAATCCTGCGTCTGATTCACCGGTCCTGCTATTTAGGCTCAGCCTCTTCACCAGGAAGTTGGCTGAGCATAAAGCTTGTGACATTTGCTGGTCGCAAGCACCCTGCCTTGTGTCACTGTGCCTTGCCTCGTTTACCTTGAATTTTGCTGCTGTCTCCAATCCTTGACCTAGGCTTCCCTACGACTACCCTGCTCTCTCCAATCCTCGACCTTGGCTGCCCTACGACTACCCTGCTCTCTCCAATCCTCGACCTTGGCTGCCCTACGACTACCCTGCTCTCTCCAATCCTTGACCTAGGCTTCCCTACGACTACCCTGCTCTCTCCAATCCTTGGCCTAGACTTCCCTACGACTACCCTGCTCTCTCCAATCCTTGGCCTAGGCTTCCCTACGACTACCCAGCTCTCTCCAGTCCTCGACCTTGGCTTCCCTACGACTACCCAGCTCTCTCCAATCCTTGACCACAGCTTCCCTACGACTACCCAGCTCTCTCCAATCCTTGACCATGGCTTCCCTACGACTACCCAGCTCTCTCCAATCCTTGACCTAGGCTTCCCTACGACAACCCTGCTCTCTCCAATCCTCGACCTTGGCTTCCCTACGACTACCCTGCTCTCTCCAATCCTTGGCCTAGGCTTCCCTACGACTACCCAGCTCTCTCCAATCCTCGACCTTGGCTGCCCTACGACTACCCTGCTCTCTCCAATCCTTGGCCTAGGCTTCCCTACGACTACCCTGCTCTCTCCAATCCTTGACGTAGGCTTCCCTACGACTACCCTGCTCTCTCCAATCCTTGACCTAGGCTTCCCTACGACTACCCTGCTCTCTCCAATCCTTGACCTAGGCTTCCCTACGACTACCCTGCTCTCTCCAATCCTTGACCTAGGCTCCCTACGACTACCCTGCTCTCTCCAATCCTCGACCTTGGCTTCCCTACGACTACCCAGCTCTCTCCAATCCTTGACCACGGTATCCCTACGACTACCCAGCTCTCTCCAATCCTTGACCACGGCTTGTCTTGAACAATTATACATTCTCTTACCCTGACCCAGCTATCCACGAATACGAACTTGCACACTGGACGCGACCTCGCGTCTCTAGATCGGTGTTTCCTAATCTCGACCTTTGCCTCGCGATCCTGTCCGGTTTGGGGTGAGCATCCATTCCAAAACGTTCCTGGCGCTCATTATTTCCCCTCCATGCTACATATCTCATCGCCCAGCCGCCTGCATCCAGCACCCTGAGTCGAGGTAACCCATATTGAGTAGTGAAATACCGATGTAATCTGCCTTGAAGCCGGGCAGGGAGGGTTAAGCTATCAAGAAAATAAGAGTAATTTGATTGAATTTCATAAAAATTGCCACTTTTTTTGTGTAAGGGGCAAGAGAGAGGGGGAGAGTATAAGGGGGTGAGAGAGAGGGAGAGTGTAAAGGGGCGAGAGTGTAAAGGGAGAAGAGAGGGGAGAAGAGCGAGGGGGAGAGTGTAAGGGGAGAACAGAGTGGGGGAGAGTGTAAGGGGGCATGATAGAGTGTAAAGGAAGAAGAGAGGGGGCGAGTGTAAGGGGAGAAGAGAGAAGGGGAGAAAAAAGAGAGGGATTGTAAGGGGGAAGGGATAGAGAGTGAGGGAGAGAGCGTAAGGGGGAGAGAGTGAGGGCGAGAGCGAGTTGGAGAGCATAAGGGGAGAAAAGGGAGAATAAGAGGGCAAGAGAGAGGGGAGAGTGTAAGAGGCCAAGAGAGAGGGGAGAGTGTAAGAGGGGCAAGAAAAAGGGGGGGAAGAGTTTAATGGAGAGAAAGTGTAAGTGAAGAAGAGAGGGAGAGAGTAAGGAGAGAAGATAGAAGGGGAGAGTGTAAGGGGAGGAGAGGGTACAGTGTGAGGGGAGGGAAAAGAAAGGGACAAACAGGGGAGAGATTGATGAACAGGGGGGTGGGAGAGATGGATGGGGTATGGGGTAGGGTTGGGGCTCCCCAGAATTTCACAATCTAATTCTAGGGTTCCTTGACCAAAAAAAGGTTAAAAACCATTGCCCTAAAGTGTAGCTTATTTATCTTATACGTAAATCCACCACTAATTGCTGGGAATAAGACCAAGTAAGTAAACAAGGAGAGGCCTCCAGGTTAAAGTTGTTGCAAAGATTGCTTTTGTATTCAAATCATATCAGGAGCAGGTACACTACACAGTAGTAACGTTTCGGGGGCGCAGACCCTTTCCGAGCCCACCCAGAAGCAATTTTTGCAACAACGTTTACCTTTGTGCCTTTCCTTATTTACTATTTTACATGGCACCCGGAACTGGAAAACTGAGCCTCCGATCAGGAGTAACCATATTGGTTCCCTTATAACCCGGTTACTGGGAATATGATGTGCTTGGAATATTATGATATACAAGTCTCTGACTGCTGCAGTAGATATGATTTTTTTTCTTTTAAGGCTACAACAGGACTATAATGTCATGCACCATGGTTTATTAAAAAGGCTAGACTCGCTTCACAGAGACATTTTGCAGACACAGTCCCTGCCCCGTGGAGCTTACAATCTATGTTTTTTTGGTGCCTGAGGCACAGGGAGATAAAGTGACTTTCCCAAGGTTACATGGCGCCAACAACGGGACTTGAACCAGGCTCCCGTACTCCAAACTCAGTGCCAGTCAGTGTCTTTACTCACTGAGCCACTCCTTAAAAAGAAAAAAAATGCTTCCAAAAAAAACCTCTCCCTCTCTCTCTCTCTCTCAATCTCTCCCTCTCTCTCTCTCTCTCTCTCAATCTCTCCCTCTCTCTCAATCTCTCAATCTCTCCCTCTCTCTCTCTCTCAATCTCTCTCCCTCTCCCTCTCCCTCTCCCTCTC
Source organism: Ascaphus truei (assembly GCF_040206685.1). Classification (NCBI taxonomy): domain Eukaryota; kingdom Metazoa; phylum Chordata; class Amphibia; order Anura; family Ascaphidae; genus Ascaphus; species Ascaphus truei. The sequence continues at coordinate 109,173,356 of NC_134485.1, read as the reverse complement.
CCGTCCATATGCACATACATGCACACAAAAGGATCAGTGACAAACAATGAAAAACAAATTATATGTAACGGGTATTCCACCCCACCCAATCTCATATATAGTGTGGGTGAGTAGAACATGCGGTGTTACCGGTGTGTTGCGTATACCTGCAGGCTCACAGGAGGTCTGAGCCTCCGCTAATGAGAGCCTGGGGTGAATCCTCTGGAACGGATCTTCTTTTACAGCGCCTCCACCTATGTAGGATTCTATGGACGTGTAGAATGACCCTACATAGGAACCCAATTAGAAACCACACACAGTCAGTGATTATATAATAACTAAGGAATTTACTTATGAACATAGAACATATCATCGCATTTACATAACCTGTGTCCCTCTCACGAGGAGACACTACCCGTGACGTCTCGCAGGACGTTTCCCCAACACTAGGTGATCCCAACCAGTGTCCAGTGAAACCCCCACACCCAATGTCCCGTACTCCTACGGAGATAGTCAATGGGTGACTGCGCAGTCACTAAAACCTCTAGGCCTGTTGGTGCACATGTGTTGGTATAATACCTGCCGAGCACTCCGGTGCTCGGGTCAGCAACAAGCTTCTCAAAGGATCAGTCGAGCGATGCCTCCTTCTGATCCTCCACTGCACTCCTTGTACGTGGACCGCTCGAGCGGTCCCACTCCGGAACAGTCTCTGTGGACCCCAACGTGGGTCCAACCGCTTCACGGGAACAACGAGACTCCTCTGTGTCCCTACCTACATAAGGGGCACGTGCTGCACTATAGGCCGTCCCTATAATTGCAGCAACCTATGGTGGCTTTGGGATACTCCTATGGGCCTAAGGGGTCAGGACCTGTCCCACTGCCCTAACTACCCACATCCCTAAGCCTCACTACTCTAACAGCCAACGTGCTGCTAACCACGGTGCCTGCCTGTCAGACCTCACAGCACTGCCCGCTGTGACTCTGACAAGGCAGCACTCCAAACTAGGGGCCGCGTCCCTATCTAGGACCTCCCTAAGCAGTTACCCACCCAACTAGAGGGGAGTTGGGGCCTACCTGGAGTGTAGGTACCTATATGGGGCAGAAGCTGCACTCGCTCCCCGCACCCTTCCTTCCCTACAGCTCCCTGACTCCAACGGTCTTAACTGCAGACTTCCTTTTCCCAGCTCCCACTAATGTAAGTGGCAGGGTCCCTAACCTGAGGGCTGCCCCTGGCAACACTCACCTTACTGGGGAGCTGAGCTATCTCTGACCAAGGGGGTGCTGGCCTAATACAGGGGAGTCCCTCTCTCCTGCACCCTACCTCCTTCCCTTGTCTGCCTCCTTGCTCTGCTTCTTCCTGACTGACACGTAGCTCCAGCCCGCCAAATGTATCTATCTCCCTCCAGGGCAGTCCTACAGCCCTATTGGCTCCTATCAGGCACCTGGTGCCTGCCTCGCTATGCCCCATGGGAGTTGTAGTCCCATGGAGCCTAACAGCACATAGGGACCGCGTGCGCGCCTTTCCTATGCCTGCACTAGCTCCTAATGGCCGCCACAACATCCCCCTATCTATCCCTACTCTCGCGCGACTCTCCTGCGCTTTCCCTGCCCTCACGCAACTGCTCCATGGCGCTAGAGTTCTCCCTGCGCATGCGCAAGCTATCTGGGCCGCCGGGGGCCTACTGCGCATGCGCGAACTGAAGCGCAATGGCGGCGCCCTATCCGCCCGGCTCCGGGAGCGCCGGGAGCCCTGAGATGCGCGTGCGGCCTTGGCAACCGGCCGCACGCATCCCCGGCAACCCCCGAACCGGGACCTGACCGCCCTCTCCCCTGCCACTGCCGAACGGAGCTGCCATTGGACGCGGCGGCCCCCGCGATCGGCAGTCAGGTGAGGGGGGTGCGGTAGCGCTGGGGAGACCTGGCTACACTCTCCCCCTGGTGAAACACCCAACGCCCTCGCTTGGGGAACGACATAGCATGGTACAATCTCACATACGGAATATTTTCGCGGCATAACCCGTACACATAACATATCGATTTTGCACATCAGGTTACATGATACATCACCCCCAGTAACCGAGACCAGCTGAGACCATTGATGGGATGCCCCGAACTGAACACGTGGGGGTACCTCACTTTTGCGTCCGTGAGCCTCCCCCAGAAAATTTTTCTGAAGAGCACACTCTAAAGCGACAGTTACTGGCTCTTCGCTACTTCCTCCCCCTGGTGGAAGGAGTAGCACAGTGTCTCTGAAGCAGACCTTTACCCGGTCATCCGCGGCAGGGATGCAGGAGGCCAGGACCTTTCCCGCGGTCCACTACCTGAGGAATGGGGCGCTCCTTTTTGGGCTTAAAGGAGGCAGCTTTCCCTGAATCTCTCTCCACACAGTCTTTGTCCCCATAAGTTTGTGAGGCTTCCACTGAGAAGCGAGCACTTGACAATGTCTCGGTTTCACCTGGCAGGGGGGAAAAAGTAGACACCTTACCCCTGCGGTGACTCACGGTGGCCAACAGGTCCTCGGGGACGCTGTCAGTTCCCACCTTGGTGGTATCGGGACCTGTCCCCAACTCTTCTGGGACAGTCCACTCACTGATTCGAACTTCGGGAGCGTTGGATCCCAGTCCTGGGACCACTTGTGTCGGAGCACACGGGCTCACACTCCGCTCAGGAACCGTAGCTTTGGCCTTCTTCACGGCCACCTCCATCGGAGTCTGTGGGGAACAAGGGGGTTCCTTACCACTCGGCTGGCTGACGATAGGCTTTCCTTCTTCTGGAAGGATCGGCGGTAGACACTGGTCCACTCTCTTCCCTGGACAGCTACCTTCTAATGAGGACACCTCCGCCAGGACGCGATGAAGAGGGGAGCCCTTCGCCCGGGCGACCAGACTTAAGGAGCCATCGTGCTCCGCGGTCACCTGGAGGCTCACCCCCGACACCCCTGGGGCAGTCGACTCACCCTTGTCGTCTGTAGGTACTGGTCCCAAGCCTAGGACCGATGGTACCTCTGTAGTAGGTCGGACTGACCATCGTAGGGCACACGGGCCCACAGCAGGGTCCGCAACATCGGGATACTCCTCTTCCAGGGTACACGGATCCACAGCAGACTCTGTATCCTCATGCATCATCTCATCCTCATGCCTCATCTCATCCTCAGAGATCAGAGTGTCTATCACAGCGTCCACGTATGGTTGAAGATAACCGTGCTTGCTCCCCCTGGTGGAATCTAAAGGAAGGGTACTTTTTACAAGGGATTGGTTTTCGCTCTGCACTGAGTCACTCACATCACAGGGGAGGGGCTCTGATTTTCGCGCCAAACCTGGACAAAATGTTGCGACATCTTTCTGTGCAGGCTTGCAGTCAGCAGCACGTGCGCTCTCCTGATTTGGCGGGAGACGCCATTTTGCTGGGTCGGCATAGACTAGGGGGTACCCTTCTGAGGGGCCCCCGGGCATGAACAGTGCGGACGGTGCCTCTGCCAGGCATATATCCTCAGTGTGAGTTACAACAAAAAGTATGGTTTTCCATGTGGACGTGGGATCTTGTTCCTCCTCTAAGACACATGCCCACGGCCACCCAGGAATTTTACACATACCCTCCCGGACCTTCATTGCGGGTATACTATCGGGTATGCCTCCTACCGCCACTACCTGGCCAGGCTCCATATACTGCCTCAACGCCCAGGCAAGGACCTCGTCTCCGGACTTCGCAAACATGGCGACAAAAATAGGGACGGGACAATTTAGAAAAATAGACAGGGCACCCCAGGTGGTCTCTCAGCAGCGCCTCCAAATGTAACGGGTATTCCACCCCACCCAATCTCATATATAGTGTGGGTGAGTAGAACATGCGGTGTTACCGGTGTGGTGCGTATACCTGCAGGCTCACAGGAGGTCTGAGCCTCCGCTAATGAGAGCCTGGGGTGAATCCTCTGGAACGGATCTTCTTTTACAGCGCCTCCACCTATGTAGGATTCTATGGACGTGTAGAATGACCCTACATAGGAACCCAATTAGAAACCACACACACAGTCAGTGATTATATAATAACTAAGGAATTTACTTATGAACATAGAACATATCATCGCATTTACATAACCTGTGTCCCTCTCACGAGGAGACACTACCCGTGACGTCTCGCAGGACGTTTCCCCAACACTAGGTGATCCCACCCAGTGTCCAGTGAAACCCCCACACCCAATGTCCCGTACTCCTACGGAGATAGTCAATGGGTGACTGCGCAGTCACTAAAACCTCTAGGCCTGTTGGTGCACATGTGTTGGTATAATACCTGCCGAGCATTCCGGTGCTCGGGTCAGCAACAAGCTTCTCAAAGGATCAGTCGAGCGATGCCTCCTTCTGATCCTTCTGATCCTCCACTGCACTCCTTGTACGTGGACCGCTCGAGCGGTCCCACTCCGGAACAGTCTCTGTGGACCCCAACGTGGGTCCAACCGCTTCACGGGAAAAACGAGACTTCTCTGTGTCCCTACCTACATAAGGGGCACGTGCTGCACTATAGGCCGTCCCTATAATTACAGCAACCTATGGTGGCTTTGGGATACTCCTATGGGCCTAAGGGGTCAGGACCTGTCCCACTCCCCTAACTACCCACATCCCTAAGCCTCACTACTCTAACAGCCAACGTGCTGCTAACCACGGTGCCTGCCTGTCAGACCTCACAGCACTGCCGCCGGGGGCCTACTGCGCATGCGCGAACTGAAGCGCAATGGCGGCGCCCTATCCGCCCGGCTCCGGGAGCGCCGGGAGCCCTGAGATGCGCGTGCGGCCTTGGCAACCGGCCGCACGCGTCCCCGGCAACCCCCGAGCCGGGACCTGACCGCCCTCTCCCCTGCCACTGCCGAACGGAGCCGCCATTGGACGCGGCGGCCCCCGCGATCGGCAGTCAGGTGAGGGGGGTGCGGTAGCGCTGGGGAGACCTGGCTACATATATATATGTAGCCTGGAGCTCCCGTGGCTCCTGGAGACCCCCCTCCCCTTGTGCAGCGCGGTCACGGGTGCCGACGGGCCCGACGGCTACTTCCAAGGCTGGGGGCTGGAGCAGGGAGCAGCGCGGCTTACCCCGCATGCGGCCGGTTGCCAGGGACGCGATCAGGCCGTTGCTAAGGCCGCGATCGCGTATCTAAGGTCCCGGCAGCTGGCGGATAGGGCGCCGCCATTGCCCCTTAGGTTGCGCATGCGCAGGGGTTGCGCATGCGCAGTACAGCCGCCAGAGTCAGGATGGAGTTGCGCGAGGGCTAGGTTAGGCAGGGAGATGTTGAGGCAGCCCCATAAAGCTTGCGCAGGTGCAGGAGAGGGAGGAGAAAGCCCGCGAACCCCTAGCCTACCAGGGAAGGCTCTGAGCAGGGACTACGAGTCCCATGAGCCTCTGTATGCCCCATGTGACACCAGGGAGCCAATAGGGCTGAAGATCCACAGGCAGGCAAAGAGATACATTTGGCGGGCTTGGAGCACGCAGAGCAGTCAGAGACCGGAGCAGCCCAGGGAAGGAGGTAGGGTACAGGAGTCGGGGACTCCCTGTACTAGGCCAGCACCCCCAGGGCCCGAGATAGCTCAGCTCCCCAGTAAGGTGAGTGTTGCCAGGGACAGCCCTCAGGTTAGGGACCCTGCCACTTACATTAGTGGGAGCTGGGAAAGGAAGGTTACAGAGAGTTGGAGTCAGGGAGCTGTGAGGGAAGGAAGGGTGCGGGGAGCGAGTGCAGCTCCTGCCCCATATAGGTACCTACACCCCAGGTAGGCCCCAACTCCCCACTAGTCTAGTGGGTAAATGCTTAGGGAGGCCCAAGATAGGGACGCTGCCCTTAGTGTTAGAGTGCTGCCTTGTCAGAGTCACGGCTGTTAGTGCTGTGAGGTCTGACAGGCAGGCACCTTGTTGCGCAGCACGTTGGCTGCAGCATCCAGTGAGCTACAGCTTGCTGCTGTAGGCGCTGGGACTCGTTAGGTCTTAGTAAGTACAGTCAAGGCTGGGAAGAGTTAGGGGAGTGGGGCAGGTTATTAACCCCGGTAGGCCTCTAGGAGTTTTCCCCAAAGCCACTTTAGGTTGCTGTACTACAGGGACAGGCCCTAGGTTAGGGTTCCTGTCACGTTAGAGCTAAGTGTTAGTTAGGGACTAAGCGGACGCTGCGGTTCCTGTGAAGCGGTTCGGACCCACATTGGGGTCCACAGAGACTATTCCAGAGTGAGACCGCCCTGGCGGTCCGCGTACAAAGGAGTCCGGTGTAGGATCAGACGGAACCTTCAAACGACGGATCCTTTGTGAAGCCAGTTGGAGATCCGAGCACGGGAGTGCTCGGCAGGTACTATCTACTACACAAGTGCACCAACGGGCCCTTAGTTTAATAGTGACTGCGCAGTCACCCATTGACTCTGTCTGCAAGAGTGCGGGACATTGGGTGGGGTTCTTTGGACACGGGGTGGGATCACCTGGTGTTGGGGAAGCGTCCTGCTGGACGTCGCAGTTAGTGTCTCCTCGTGAGAGGGACACCGGTTATGTGATACCTGTCATGATGTGTTATATTCTGTTCTAACCTAAGTAAATAGTATTAGTTATTATATATCTGTGTATGAGTATTGATTGTTGTGATTGTCCTGCGAGGAACCACTCCCCCTCTGGTGGGAGCCATCGCAGGTGGAGGCGCTGAATTGAGTAAGTGGTTACCCCTAGTATAATTGCCCCAGGTTCCCCGTGGTGGAAGCTCAGCCCTCCTGCGAGCCAACAGGTAATGCACCACACCTATGGTAACATTGTATGTTCCTACACCTCCACAGTATAATCTGCGATTGGGGGTGGGAATACCCGTTACATTTGGAGGCGCTGCTGAGAGAGACCTGGGGTGCCCTGTTTTCATTTTTTCCAAATTGGCCAAATTAGATTCTTCACCATGTTTGGGCCTGCAAGCCATGAGGCCCACGAACGAACCAAGAGGACAGAAGTATCCCTGCGACATGTGCTAGTAGTAGGGGATGTTCCCAGTAGTGCCGTGAAGTTGCGGGAAATTTGTGAGGCCCTAGGGAGACTCCTGGGCATAGACCAAGGGTGGAAGAGGATAGAGCACCGGTACGACCCCACTGACCAGTGTTGTAGACTATGGCTAGTAACGGATCAGGAAATATGCCTGGAAAATATCCCTCTGACCTTGCATTTCCCAGAGGCCCCACCAGAAGGCTACCCTCTTGCATACTCAGAGAGCCTTAGTGAGATTACCAGAACTGTGATCAAAATGGAGGCTCCCTCATCAAGGGAGTCACACCTAAAAATGGCGTCTCCCGCCAAAGCAGGAGAGCACATGTGCTGCTGACTGCAAGCCTGCACTCAATTGTGTCGCAGAAATCCATCCGGGACTGGCGGGAAAGCCAGAGCTCCGCCCCCGCAAAGTGAGTGACTCAGTGCAGAGCCAGAGCCAATCAGTGATAGAGCGGGCCCCTCCTTTACATTCCACCAGGGGGAGCAAGCAAAGTGAACAGCCATCAGCAACTGCTGTTCCCATTGAAAACAGTACAGAATGCAGAGAAATACACCCTCATTTATATGGAGCATGGCGGTCTAATGGAGGGAAAATATCCTTTCTGGTGTGCCCGTGCCTACAAAAGGACTTGAATCTATCTGGTGGTATGGACTTTAACCATTTTAGGCTACCAATAGAATATCGGGTGGCCGTGGTGGAGGACGAGGGGTGTATAAGATGTGTTTGTAATCAGTGTGACTTCCCAGGTGGCAAACAGACCTGGGGCCCCAAGTGTGTCGGCTGCGGGGCACAGTTTCTAAAGCCTGTGCTGCTACAGTCTACAGTCCCAGATCCCAAGCAGGAATCTCAGATGGCAGAACCCAGAGATGAAGATGCTGTTACTTGCTCTACCTCAACCACGGAGGTGGAGGAGCTGACAGACAAGGCTGCCCTAGTCCCCCGTTGCAACCAAGAGGGAAGGACTGAGGCCCAGCCAGCTACGGAAAAGGACGAACCATCGGTGGCGATGCGCCTACCGGCGAACCACCCCAGCGATGATACAGAGGAATCACAGGGTAAGGTGTCTATACCCCCACCTTCTTTCAGTGAAATCTCCGGACACACTATCTCGGCGGATGCAGAGCCTGCTGTGGGCCCGTGTGCCCTAGAGGAAGTGTATCCCGATATTGCGGACCCTGCTGTGGGCCCGTGTGCCCTACAATGGCCTGTCCGGCGTATTCCGATGGTACCATCGGTCCCAGGCGTGGGACCAGTACCGGTTAGCGACGACAAGGGTGAGTTGACTGCCCCAGGGGTGTTGGGGGTGAGCCTCCAGGTGACCGCGGAGCACGATGGCTCCTTAAGTCTGGTCACCTGGGCGAAGGGTTCCCCTCTGCATCGCGTCCTGGCGGAGGTGTCCCCCCTAGGAGAAAGCTGTCCCGCCGTGCGAGTGGACCAGTATCTACCGCCTACCGTTCAGTTGAAGAGAACAGTCAGCTCTGTCGTGGTGTCAGGTGAAGCACAGAAGATACCTGACAGTGTTCCAGAAGAAGAGAAAACCATCGCAAGCCAGCAGAGTGGTAAGGAACCCCCTTGCTCCCCACAGGCTCCGATGGAGGTGGCCATGAAGAAGGCCAGAGTTACGGCTCCTGAGCGGAGTATGAGTCCGTGCGCTCCAGCCCAAATGGTCCCAGGACTGGGATCCAACACTCCCGAGTTTCAAGCCAGTGAGTGGACTGTCCCAGAAGTGTTGTGGACAGGTCCCAAGACAGCTGAGGTGGGAACTGACAGCGTCCCCGAGGACGTGTTGGCCACCGGGAATCACCGCAGTGGTAAGGTATCTACCCTTTACCCCCTGCCAGGTGAAACAGAGACTTTTAGGAAAGAGACATTGTCCATTGCTCGCTTCCCAGTGGAAGCCTCGCCATTATGTAGGGACAAGGACTGTGTAGAGAAGGATTTAGTGAAAATGTTCTCCTTGGAGCCCAAAAAGGAACGCTCCATTCACCATGTAGTGGACCGTGGGAAAGGTCCTGGCCTCCTGGTCTACCGCATCCATGCCGCGGATGACCGGGTAAAGGCCTGCGTAAGAGACATGGTGCTACTCCTTCCACCAGGGGGAGGAAGTAGCGAAGAACCAGTGACTGTTGCCCTCCGGTGTGCTCTTCAGGAAATTTTTCTGGGGGAGGCTCACGGACGCAAAAGTGAGGTACCCCCACATGATCAGTCAGGGGCACCCCACAAATGGTCTCAGCTAGCCTCGGGTAGTATTGTGATGTGTTGTATATTCTCTGTACTGCATTTCTATTATGTAATGTTTGTGCATGATTACATCTGCTATCCAAGCGAGGACGTTGGAGTTCCACCAGGGGGAGAGTGTAGCCTGGAGCTCCCGTGGCTCCTGGAGACCCCCCTCCCCTTGTGCAGCGCGGTCACGGGTGCCGACGGGCCCGACGGCTGCTTCCAAGGGTGGGGGCTGGAGCAGGGAGCAGCGCGGCTTACCCCACATGCGGCCGGTTGCCGGGGACGCGATCGGGCCGTTGCTAAGGCCGCGATCGCGTCTCTAAGGTCCCAGCGGCTGGCGGATAGGGCGCCGCCATTGCCCCTTAGGTTGCGCATGCGCAGGGGTTGCGCATGCGCAGTACAGCCGCCAGAGTCAGGATGGAGTTGCGCGAGGGCTAGGTTAGGCAGGGAGATGTTGAGGCAGCCCCATAAAGCTTGCGCAGGTGCAGGAGAGGGAGGAGAAAGCCCGCGAACCCCTAGCCTACCAGGGAAGGCTCTGAGCAGGGACTACGAGTCCCATGAGCCTCTGTATGCCCCATGTGACACCAGGGAGCCAATAGGGCTGAAGATCCACAGGCAGGCAAAGAGATACATTTGGCGGGCTTGGAGCACGCAGAGCAGTCAGAGACCGGAGCAGCCCAGGGAAGGAGGTAGGGTACAGGAGTCGGGGACTCGCTGTACTAGGCCAGCACCCCCAGGGCCCGAGATAGCTCAGCTCCCCAGTAAGGTGAGTGTTGCCAGGGACAGCCCTCAGGTTAGGGACCCTGCCACTTACATTAGTGGGAGCTGGGAAAGGAAGGTTACAGAGAGTTGGAGTCAGGGAGCTGTGAGGGAAGGAAGGGTGCGGGGAGCGAGTGCAGCTCCTGCCCCATATAGGTACCTACACCCCAGGTAGGCCCCAACTCCCCACTAGTCTAGTGGGTAAATGCTTAGGGAGGCCCAAGATAGGGACGCTGCCCTTAGTGTTAGAGTGCTGCCTTGTCAGAGTCACGGCTGTTAGTGCTGTGAGGTCTGACAGGCAGGCACCTTGTTGCGCAGCACGTTGGCTGCAGCATCCAGTGAGCTACAGCTTGCTGCTGTAGGCGCTGGGACTCGTTAGGTCTTAGTAAGTACAGTCAAGGCTGGGAAGAGTTAGGGGAGTGGGGCAGGTTATTAACCCCGGTAGGCCTCTAGGAGTTTTCCCCAAAGCCACTTTAGGTTGCTGTACTGCAGGGACAGGCCCTAGATTAGGGTTCCTGTCACGTTAGAGCCAAGTGTTAGTTAGGGACTCAGCGGACGCTGCGGTTCCTGTGAAGCGGTTCGGACCCACATTGGGGTCCACAGAGACTATTCCAGAGTGAGACCGCCCTGGCGGTCCGCGTACAAAGGAGTCCGGTGTAGGATCAGACGGAACCTTCACACGATGGATCCTTTGTGAAGCCAGTTGGAGATCCGAGCACGGGAGTGCTCGGCAGGTACTATCTACTACACAAGTGCACCAACGGGCCCTTAGTTTAATAGTGACTGCGCAGTCACCCATTGACTCTGTCTGCAAGAGTGCGGGACATTGGGTGGGGTTCTTTGGACACGGGGTGGGATCACCTGGTGTTGGGGAAGCGTCCTGCTGGACGTCGCAGTTAGTGTCTCCTCGTGAGAGGGACACCGGTTATGTGATACCTGTCATGATGTGTTATATTCTGTTCTAACCTAAGTAAATAGTATTAGTTATTATATATCTGTGTATGAGTATTGATTGTTGTGATTGTCCTGCGAGGAACCACTCCCCCTCTGGTGGGAGCCATTGCAGGTGGAGGCGCTGAATTGAGTAAGTGGTTACCCCTAGTATAATTGCCCCAGGTTCCCCGTGGCGGAAGCTCAGCCCTCCTGCGAGCCAACAGGTAATGCACCACATCTATGGTAACATTGTATGTTCCTACACCTCCACAGTATAATCTGCGATTGGGGGGGGGGAATACCCGTTACATATAGGTGTCCTATAATAAAAAATAATTATGTCTAAAAACGGACAATTAAAATATAAACAATGATCTCTGCAGCTTCCTTTCCAGATCAAGCAATTGTAGAGAATACCACAAGAACATCGACTTTTTTGTTTTTAAAGCTACAATGAACTACCTGCTTCCATTCAAATCCCTAGCACTCGCATATAATTCAAACCCCCAGAGCCATCTCAAACATGTTGGAGTGGTTGACTCTGTCCTCTGGCACTTTTTCTCAGCATTGTATTACAGGGCATTCTGGGAGAGATATGTGCCCCGTGTATCTTTCCTGGTATTACAACGACATACAAAAGCAAGCACTGTGAAAACCAGCTGTCCATGTCTAATGATGCAGTGACTGCACTAAACACTTGGGTCCATTGTCCAATGCTGATGCCCCATCACCATATTTATTGATGACAACTAAATTCCTAGTTTAAGATTAAACCAGATCATGCTGTATTTACTAAGCGGTGTTGGGCACCTTATAACAATTTCACTTGAATGGGCCATAAGATAGTGTATATGACTGCTTAGCCCTGCTTGGTAAATATGTCCCAAAATGTCTGCACCTTAGTAGAAATACCGACCATGTGATGCATTGTATACACATACATAGGTAAGTCAGAGGCCCAGAATGGTATTTCGACTCCATAAGGGCTACGGTGGCCGGACCGGGCTGGCTTCAGCTGGCTGCCCCATTGGTCCACGGGCAAGGAGAAGGAGGTTCTTAGAGGGTTTAAAATGGGGAGCACAGGGTGTAGGAGGCCAGAACTTTCTAAATTGTTTGTCAAACAGGAACACTGGTTTTCCACATCACAGCTTAATGGAACGGACGGGCCAGCCATGCTCAGCGGTGGCAGCCATGCTCAGCGGTGCCAGCCATGCTCAGCGGTGCCAGCCATGCTCAGCGGTGCCAGCCATGCTCAGCGGTGCCAGCCATGCTCAGCGGTGGCAGCCATGCTCAGCGGTGCCAGCCATGCTCAGCGGTGGCAGCCATGCTCAGCGGTGCCAGCCATGCTCAGCGGTGCCAGCCATGCTCAGCGGTGGCAGCCATGCTCAGCGGTGGCAGCCATGCTCAGCGGTGGCAGCCATGCTCAGCGGTGCCAGCCATGCTCAGCGGTGGCAGCCATGCTCAGCGGTGGCAGCCATGCTCAGCGGTGCCAGCCATGCTCAGCGGCGATGCGAAGGATAGGGAAAGGTACGGGTACCTACTGTGCAGGAGGGCTCGGATAGAGCCCCAACTATGGATTGATAGGCTGGAGACGCCGGTGGTGCCGTCGGGCCTGCTATGCCCAATCAAAGCGTGGGAAATTTGCCGGTCGTACGGTTGGATCTACACTGCCAGAAAGGGGAGGGGGAGAAGGTGAGCCGGAGCATCCTGGACAGCAGGCAGGGTTGGGAGCGCAGCCGAAGGTGGCAATCAAGGATCTCCCCCTTTCGCTTCCCCATTTGCCGCGTTTGAGGCCTAACGCATTTAGAGTTGCCAAGCAGTTTTGGGGTCTATAGCATATGGTTAAAAATAAAGCGGTGACCTTTTTCCTGCTAACCAAACGCTCCTTTATTACAATGTTGGGATCCTTATTGCTGTTGGGATCCTTATTGCAAGGGAGGATCGGAGCATAAAGACTTTATTCATCTTTACCCTGTTATTTACTTGTTTATAGCTGATTTGATGGCATTTTTGTGGTCATCAAACCTCATTTCATTGCAGTCCCGGTTATTTCATTGTTTCAGTGCTGTCGGTTCACATATTTCTTGCTCTCTACACGTCCTATTTAAAGCTGCAGTTCAGTCTTTTTTTAATTTTATTTATTTTTTTACTTCAATAGTTTCATGTGTGCAATCTCTAATTACCTAAAGAACTGTATAGCTGCAGGTCAATTCGTTCTCCATGTATTGATAGGTCGAAATTTGGTGACATAATTAGTGAAGGGATCTGTTTATATTCTGCTTGTCTGTCAGTGGAAGCTCATGAATATTCATGAGCAATCCTGCACTGACATGTGCTGGAGGGAGGGCAGGGCTCACAAAGGGGTGTGCCAGGGCTTGTGACAGGACACGAAGGGGCAGTGCCTTAGCAAATGGCTGTTAAAATAGAATACAAGAAAATTGGTCTTTCAAAGTTGTTTTTTTAAAAACAGAAAATGCTAAAAGTATTTTTTCTTACTACAGAACTGATTTATTAAAAAAAACACACATGCAGGATATTGACTGAACTGCAGCTTTAATTCCCACTGATCCCGGACACTAATGTTCTTCAAATATACTGTTCCCTGGTGGTTCTAATGCATTAATATGGTCAGAAGCGATATGAGTTGCAATGTGTTTTATAGGCTTTTCCAAACACGTGCTGCTTGCATAATGTACAAAATGCTCATTTTGTTGAACAGAGTCTGAAGCAACAATTTAGGCTGTTCTATTGCTTTAACATTTTCTTAACCAAAGGTTAATGCAGAAATGCTCAGTGTTTTGATTGTTTTTAATTTTATGCATTGAACCACAGGTCTCCCAGATTTACAAAGTCTCCCAGTTGCAGATACATAAATATTTTAAAAAAATTGCAGTAAATTATTATAAAAGCTTCAGTTGACAGCAGAGATACTCAATAAAAAAACACACACGGCCTCCCATCCCCGTCACTTCCAGTGCGCCCGTCACATCGGATACAGGCCAAAACCACCACGAAGGCCCATGCCACCAGATCCACGTGCCAAACGATTTGGCCAGTTTGCTATACAGAAAGCTTCGATAACCTGCCAAACTCGTTCGGGAAGTGCATCTTCCCAAGAGGTTTCGCTCCCGCTCAAACACAGTGGGAGCTGAAAAAGCTCCAGAATGCCATTTCGATTAGACCACGCTATTCAAGTACGTCCGATAATCTCATCCGGGCTTTGAACTAGCGAGCTTATCATATGTCTCATCTTGCCACCCCAAGGGTGGTGGGTTGGGATTTGTGGGAGGACTTAAAAAAAAATGTATTTTTTCTGCATCGGATTGAAGCCGGGAGTCTCCTGAGCTGATACATATTAATACCAGCTCCGGAGACACCCGGCTTCAATCCTTTGCAATAAAAATACATTCACAGGCAGCTTCATTACCATAGCGGCTAACTGCTAAGGCAATCAAGGGGTTAAACACCAGTGCCCGGTTTATTGTGTTTAGCGTGGGTGGGTGAAGGTGGTATTTGGCCCATGGTGGGTGTTTAGGCCTTCCAGGGGGGGGGGGGTTGCAGGAGGAATTAACCCCTTCATTACCTTAGCGATTACTACCGCTATGATAATGAAGGGGTTAACCCCTCCCGATACCCAGCCAGTAGGCCTAAACACCCACCATTGGCCAAATACCACCTTTACCCACCCCCACTATCCACAATAAACATTAAAACACAATACTAGCCATTGATTGCCAGTGTGGTTACCTATGCCCTCAATTGGAGCAAAGATAACCCCAATGGCAATGAATCGGCACCCTACTACCCACCCTCTCTACCCCCAACAACCCCCTTCAACACAGACAGTTCAGTAATGGGCAAAATTACTATTATCAGTGTAGCCATGCCATCTGTGGTTACTAGTTTGCTTCCTTCCTAGCAGTAAGTCCTGGTACGATCAGGTTGCCAGTAGTTGATATGGCGTTTTCCCCCTCCTTGGTACTGCACTTGAGGGACAGCGGGAGGCGGTGACATCAGGCCTGGGCATGACCAATCATGAGTAAAACCTGTGACCTCCTCCTGGCTGTACTTAAGGGCAGGTACCGCCCAAATTTAGCAGTGCCTTTCCCCACTTGAGGAAGGCAGGACACACTGTGGAGAGGTTGTATATTGTGCCTTCTCAAGTTCTCTTCCCTCCTGGGGAGAGTGAGTGTGGACCATACCTCTGCCTCTGCTAGGGAGGCAGGGAAGAGCTAGGACGGCTGCCGGTGCCCTTGGCCTGTAGTGATGGTCCAGGGACCATCCTTCAGTGGTAGCTGAGAAGTACTGCATCAGGCAGAAGACTGCCTTATGACTGTGTTGTACAGAAGACAATAAACTGTTCCTGTTTGCATATACCTCCTGCCTGGTGCGTGACCTTACTGAGGGGAGAGGTAATAGTTCTAATGTGGGAGATCACCTTCAGTTCCTGGAGCCTACGGCAGATGGAGGCGCTGCACTGCTAAAGAGATATGTAGAGTATGAACCCCAGAAGCCTAGTCCTGTGTCCCCACTACCACCAGCGTACAACTCAGCCCTCTTGGTACCAGCAGGTATCTTGCACCACACGACCAGTAATGGCCAAATCTCCAATCGGGTGGGGAAACACCGTTACATCCAGATCTGGTTAATAACTAATTTGCCCATTAAAAATAAAACATTATCAAGCCAGCATAAAGTAAATTAAAGTTGCACTTACCCCTGCCAGGATGAAGGGAGGAGGAGCGGCTCAGTGAGTAAAGACACTGACTCTGTATAACAATCACTCTATGAATCTGAACCAGGATCAATTCCCAGAGTCAGCTCCTTGGGACCTTGGGCAAGTCTCCCAGGCACCAAAAACATAGATTGTAAGCTCATCTGGTCTGTGTCTGTAACATTGCTATGTGCTGCGTACCACATACTATACTGTAATTGGGAAATGTAAAAAAAAAAAAAATACACTGTTTCACCTGCCCACATCACATTTTTATTAGACAGCATAGTTTTTTTACTCCATCACAACTATTTCATGTTTGACGGTCAATTTATCTCTAAACACATGGGACTGCGATGGGAACTTGTTTTGCCCCATCCTACATGTAAGTCTAAAAACTGTATCTGTCAGCTATGTTCTGTTCAGGAACTGAATGGGTTAAAACAGTCAAGCTTTATTTTCTCAGAAGACTAGATGGTAAAAGTATTTCAGCTTTGGACCAGCTGTCCCAGGATATCTATTACATAAGAAATAAGATTATAAGAAACAAGACCACTAGTCTTGTTTCTGACCCCATTAGTAGTTATTGACCTTTTATCCCTATTTCCACCAATTTAGGCCAGATGGTATATGTCATTTTAGATGTATGATCTATACATGAGAACTCAGTTTGTAACAGATGTATGAAATTGACACACAATGTATTGTCCTTGCCTTTGGTATAAAAGTTTCCTCTTTGAATATATTAAAACAGAAGTGAGAACTCAACCACGTTGTGTGCATTGAATCTTTGCTTCTCCGAGCTCGTAACTATCATATCTGAGACCAGAAGCATATAGCAGCTGCGTGATGAATCTCCCCGGGTCGAGTAAAAGAAGGTACCTGCTCTAAGGTCTGGTCAGGTAGATGGACCTAACAAATGGTGTCAGAAAAAGTGGGATTTGCACAGAAAAAAGATGAGAAAAACGTATTTTATTGTTTCTCACCGTTTCTCTGCGAATCTAAAGAACCTAAATTTTATAGAGCAGAAGAATCGAGGGTTTAAGTCCCTGATTTATATAACAAAGGGTTGGAGTCCCTATTGTTTAATTGAGAATCGAAGGTTTGAGTCCCTGATTTATATAACAAAGGGTTGGAGTCCCTATTGTTTGATTGAAACCGACTGTATATGGTGTCTCAGATATGATGGTAATTTAGGATAAGATAATAATTGTTTAAGTTAAGATAGGAATTGTTTAGGTTAAGATGATATTAAGAATGATAAGACTAACCTTATTGTATATTGTTAAGATAAAATTCCTTTATAAATTGTTTATGGGATTATAAGTATATGAAGAAATGTACTGTAGGATGAGTTAAAATAACCCTTATGGATGAATGCAGTGTGGCATAGATTCCTCAATTAACACTCAAGCACAGCAACAAAGCTGGGAAGATACAAGATTTTTCTTCCTTTTGACAATCTGAGCTCTGTCTGTCTCCCTCTCAAGTTGCCTGCATGTATAAGCCGCTCTAGCCCCCACCTTTTTTTTCTCTCCAGTGATTTGTTACACAGGAAAGGCACAGCAATGTTGTAGACAGATCGGGAAGAAAAAAAAGAGACAAGAATTAGAAAGTTGAAATAATAAGAATTTTGTTTTATAGGACAAGTTACAGAGATGGTTTTCTTTTTGTTGAAATGTTGTTAGCAAGTCAGCAGAGCTCTTAGGAGAGGGAAAGACAGAACATATATTTTTCCCAATCTAATTTTAAGACATGCAAACCCAAATTATTTGTGCCACATTAACCAAGTATGAGTGTATATTAAGTTGAATTAATAATATTTTCCCATCTGGATTGAAAAGTTCAGGGAGTTTTATGTATTACAAAATTGAGTGGAAAAACAAGATTATAACAGGTATAGGTTTCTTTTTCCCTTAGAATGTTTTTATTACATTTTCAGGCATGAATATGATAAAACAGGTTGATTGTATGAGTAATCCCTGTGTGTGTGCTTGTAAGAATCTGAGTGAATTCTATCCATGTGAAAGTTTCATGCGCATTGAATAATAAGAATACCGGTTTATTTTATGTATACAAAATTACTATTCAGGGACTTGCAAATGCTTCTAAATTAAGAATACAATTAATTGCTCATGTTGAAATTAAATTTTTAAAAGGTGTACACCCCCAATATAATATAAACTAAGTAACAGTGGGCAGAGGTGAATTTGGGTATCTGTGGGGAAAAAAGGATAAAGAAAGGACAAAATTTGGAAAAGTCATTTGACTTTTACCATCTTTTTGTAAACAGTCCAGTCACTGGAATAATAAGGATGTTTATCGTACTGGCCAGGCGATTTATTTCCTTAACCAGAATTACAATTCTTTTCCTCTAAATTTCTACAGATAAAATCAGGCAGAATATATTCAAGACACAAAGCTAACTAGAAGCTAAGTATTTTTAAATTAGTTTAAAAAAAAATAAAAATAAAAAGTTAATTATGATATGGAAAAAAAAGGATATCTTTATTAATTTAGTCTGCAGGATCAAACTGTTTTGTTTTCCTATTTATTGTAATAGGTGAGAAAATGTGTCTGTTATTTTTGTAAAAGCTGGTTGAATATGTGAGGAGCTGCATATTTCAAGCTGTCCCAAATTGTATTGAAGTAACCAGTAATTAACCATTTTTTCTGTTACAAGGTTTTGGCAGGAAACCTAGAGAGTTATTTGAGCTTGTTATATGGCTTGAAATGGAAACAGTTGTACATTGATTAATATAGAGTTCAAATGAACAGAGGACAGTAACCTAGAATGAGCACTCTAAACACCTGGTGGGTGGGTAATGAAGTGGTTAAAACTTAAATCTTTAATATCCGTGTAAAATAATGGGGATTAAAACAAATATTAAACGCTCAGATCCTATAGTATGAACACAATGTAATGTTCTGGATCACTGATGAACTGCATAGAATCTCTAAACTACTGTAGTGTCTAAACTAGTGTCTTGCAGTGTGAACAAGTGGATAAAGTAACCACTAGTCCAATCTAATCAGCACAAAAACTCTAGTGCTGAGGCACGTATAATTGTGCAGACGCTGTAATAGCAGTAAAGCAACGGACAAGGAAAATGGACCCTAGCCAGGTCTGCCAGTATACTAGAGGGTTCTATGTGGAATTATTTTTCTGCAAAGTAGATCAAATATTAAATATTTGATCATTTTTAACCATCTTTTTCTCAACTGTGTCCCACCTTTAAATCTGTGTCTATAAGTTTTTTTATGCTACAGGTTGTTCTTTCAGCAAACCAGATGTTATTTGGTGTTCTAAAAGTTTCTGTCAGAAGACTATAGCAGATTATATTTATATTCAGTAGGTTTTTTTTGAGATTTTGAATGTAAATTTTATACCCAAAGGTTTCAGGTTAGTTTTGCTATACGTCAAGCAATTCCATTAAGGTTATGTTTTAAATGCTGTTATCCTTTATGTAATATTGTTCACATGTAATAACAGTGAACAAAAGGAGGGTGTTATTGCTGTTATTATTGCTGGCTGCCCCTGAAACCGTATGGCAAGGGCTGAGTGTGTCAGCACTTGGGTCTAATATTGTATCTTACTGTGTTGCCTATAATTGTTCCCTTTTATACTGTCCCCGTAGGGGTATAAGCTAGGAACTGTGTATGTGGGATTAACTGTGTAAGACCAGTGGGCAAGTTAATGCATTCCCTGTGTATTCCCTTTGCCTCATGGGCCTGCAGTTGCCTGTGCAAGCTTATACAGTAAGTGGATTGCCTTGTATTGGTGGCCTCTTATGAGAAATAGCTGCAGGGCAGAGACTAAGGTATTCTTAGCTGGTGTCTTAGAGACGGTTTTAGAACCCCACATGATAGGTGCAAATGGTGGAGTGCAAGCTCTTGGTTCTACATGTTGGTTTTATGTGTTTTAAACCTACAATGCATTGTTTGTCCTGTGATTTAAACCCAGGTTGGTGAATTAGCATGTGAATAAGCATTCCAATGCCCCAGCTCAGATATGGATTGCCTGAAAGTGAACTGACCCTGTTATTTCCTATGTCATGTTCCATTAGCAGAACTGTGAAATTTCTTGTGTGCCAGTTTTAGGGGGATATTTGGGTGGAAATATAATTATTTTGGTTGCAGGAGTTGAGGGGGCCACAGTGCTGGTAGTCATTTAATTTTCCCCAGCAAGCAGGCATGATTTGACGGTGCGCAGGATGAATTACACCAGGGCTTCCCTGTGTCCCCAAGACTCCTGGATTTTGAGCCCAAATCTCCCCAAGTTATTTCCCTAATAAGTATAAGGTCCCCCAAAGTATATTCTCTGTTTCTTGTGTTTCTTTGTGTTTTCGAGGTCTTATCCGAATAAACCGCAATTTATTTTTCTGCCTGTTTTGCCTTGTGACTGATCCCTTAAATATAAAGGTGTATTTGGCCTGGCCTAATGTGACAATCAGAAAGAATTTTTCTCATGGGTAGACCAATGGTCACCCCAGGTACCTTGTAGCTTTAATGTTGTATGATTATGCTCTAAACAGACGATTTTAATCAGCGTCTATTGTGTGAAACTAATGCAATTGTTTGAGTGTCTCATGTTCAGGTGCAGTCCTTCCAATTAGATGAAGATAAAGGTGACGCAAAAGCGCTTTTCAGCTAAAGTGGAGAGGCCCATTCCAGATTCTACCCCGTCAGAGTATTTTTCCTGGATCCATGTTACACAAGTGCACCCACAGTCGCTTCAAATTAAAACTCAACACAGGAGGGAAGGCCTAAAGACACAGCCATTTTCAGTTGGTGTTTTGGGTCACAATAAAACCCGGCACTAACCAAAGAAGGAGAAAAGTTCATAGGAAGAAATCCGGACCTCAATATATGAACTTTGAACTTTTTAATAACCTTTTTTACAAGTTTTATTATTTTAATTACAATGTTTATTCTATTAGGTTTCTATAAGTAGTGTCTACATGAAGATGATAAGGAAGGAACAGATATAGCTTGTTTAGCCATAATTTTTCTGTATGGGTTTTTATTATTCTATGTATAACATATATGTACACCTTCTTGTTATATAATGGAATCCTGGTAAACAAAGCCCACGTCTTATGTGTAATGTAACCCAAAGTCCTATGCATACCCAATAGGTTGCACCCCAGGAACACGAGAATTATATTTAACCCCTTGGAAAAGGACAATATGTTATAAGATATAGATGAACTATATAAGAATTGGTTACGAAGGGAGTAGAAATACGAGTTTGCTCTAGGGAGGTTATTGACTCTGTGATAGAAGGATAGATACAGTATTATCCTGCAACTAGACCAGGTTATGTTATTTGGGAAAAGTGATTTCAGTGTTTAAAGGTAGAGATGAGGGTTGGGATTTGTTGAGACTTGGTGGTTAGATTATTTCGCTGGGAGCGAAGCTAGTGGATGTTTTTGTATGTGTGTCTGTCCTACTCATTACTCTCTATAGATGTGTTATGAACAGCAAAACTTTGGTCCAGAAGTGCGTTGTAACACCCCACACCGATGCTATGTCTCTTTTTGGTGATGAAAATGTCAGCAGTCCCCCAGAAGAAGAGATACAATAGCCAGAAAGGAATCAAGTTATGCACTATGGGACTATTTTTTTTTGTCCGGCAGGACTATGATATGGTTAACCGTTCTTTAAAAAGACTGTCTCTAAAGGATAAGAGGGGGCTGAGAAGATTGGATATGAGGAAGGTGGGAAGGTCACCCAAGGGCGTGTGTCAACCACAAGGAAAGGATCACAAGTCAGCCATTTTGACTATGGCAGCCAGTTTGTCTGTTCCGATATTCTGAGTAAATGTAGTATGTAAGATGTATGTGTTGGGCAGTCGCTACTAGGAAATATTCACCCCCACCAACCCCCACTTATTCTCAGAAATAGAATTTGCCCGCTTTTCAAATAATTTCCACCCTACCTAAGCAAAGGAAACAAAATTGAACGGCATTAATTATTAAAAGTAGCTCAGTTAAGAGAGTTGCGGGGGGGTCTAATACCTTTTTAGGAATGTATGATTTATATGCAAAAGGGGATTTTTTAGTAGTAAATATAGATGCCGTTTTTAACGATACTAAAGACGCTATTTTAAGGCTCAGTAGCAAATGGCAACAAATTAGAGCAATAGTATTGCAAAATTGTATGGCACTAGATTATCTGTTGGCAGCACAAGGAGGGGTTTGTAAGTTAGTAGGCAAAGAATGTTGTGTTTATATTGATGACCAATCAAAAAGTATACATCATGACATGGACACTCTAGCAGAAATTCAATCTAGAATGCGAGAGGAACCAAAAGGGTTCGATTGGACATTTGGTCTTGGAAATTGGCTAGGTGCGTTGGGAATGAAAATTCTTTATGGAATCATGGCAATCGCAAGTTTATTACTTTGTGTGTATATGTTAATCCAAATGACTAGATGTATAATCAGCTCTATTTTTGCCAAAGAAAGCTGCTTCTGCTTCTAGCTCTACCATTATATATATGTCTCCCACAATGAGAGCGAGAAATACCAATAGTCTTGGTACTTGTCAACCACCCATATGTTCATCTCTGATTATCAAACGAGATACCTAAAAGAGATAGGTTTCTGCATTCCCATGGTCTCTTGGAGGTTTCTCCCTTGGAGTTTTTCCTCCCCTGAGTGGTATGCAGAAGAATAAATGGGCCTGGTCGATTGGATTGTTCTTCCAGAACAAAAGGAGGAATTGTAAGGTTAAAAACTGTATCTGTCAGCTATGTTCTGTTCAGGAACTGAATGGGTTAAAACAGTCAAGCTTTATTTTCTCAGAAGACTAGATGGTAAAAGTATTTCAGCTTTGGACCAGCTGTCCCAGGATATCTATTACATAAGAAATAAGATTATAAGAAACAAGACCACTAGTCTTGTTTCTGACCCTATTAGTAGTTATTGACCTTTTATCCCTATTTCCACCAATTTAGGCCAGATGGTATATGTCATTTTAGATGTATGATCTATACATGAGAACTCAGTTTGTAACAGATGTATGAAATTGACACACGATGTATTGTCCTTGCCTTTGGTATAAAAGTTTCCTCTTTGAATATATTAAAACAGAAGTGAGAACTCAACCACCTTGTGTGCATTGAATCTTTGCTTCTCCGAGCTCATAACTATCATATCTGAGACCAGAAGCATATAGCAGCTGCGTGATGAATCTCCCCGGGTCGAGTAAAAGAAGGTACCTGCTCTAGGGTCTGGTCAGGTAGATGGACCTAACACTACGCCAGCCTTTTTAAGGGTTGGTGGGAGATGTCCCATGTGTTTGGAGATAAGAACCCATTCCGTCACAATATAGTGTTTTACAAACACGCTACATTGACGACCTGCTCATCATTTGGAGTGGTTCTGTTCAGGATCTTCATCTCTTTTTTGATTACCTTGGGCACAACACATTACATTTATAGTTTACTCAGAACTTTCAACGACATCACATTCAGTTTTTGGATCTGAGTTTATTCGTAGATCTAAAAATACAAAGTGACATTTATCGGAAAGACAATTCCCGCAATGCCTTGTTGCATGCGGGAAGTTGCCACAATTGATCCCTTTTCAAGGGAATTCCAAAGGGACAATTTCTATGCCTCCGTACAAATTGTTCATCACTAGATGATTATAGAATCAGGTCATCTGATCTCAAAAATCGCTTTTTACAAAGAGGCTATAGGAGTTGTGATTTGGACGAGGCGTTTGAGTACGCACTGTCAATGGACAGGACTGATCTCATTTCAATTACCAATATTAAATCTTATACGGATATCAATATCCAAACAAATACCATTGCCCATGAACTTTCCCTATTTTATTACTCAATATAGCAATCTGGCTGCGGCCATATCTGCTATTATCAGAAAACATTGGTGAATCCTATACCTGCATCCCCGTTTACGTGACATGGTATCAAATGATCCTAAAATAGTGTTTTCTAAATCTCAAACTATTGGTAACTTTATATCACCAAGTATGTTTGCAACAAATAAAAAGAATAGGAGTAGGGGATTTTTTCCATCTCTTAAGGGTTCACATAAACGTGGACATTGTAAAATCTGCCCCTACGTCCAGAAAACATCAACATTTGAGAATAAGACACGCAAATATACTATTACATCTTTTATTACATGTCAAATAAGCTATGTAGTGTATCTCTTGACATGTGGTTGTCTCAAAACAATATGTGGGATTAGGTACAAGGTTGCTTAAGATACGTACTTTAGAGCATGTTAGACCAATCCGCCAAAAAGATGCTAATCATCCAGTTACAAAGCATTTTCTGGAATGTCAACTAGGTTCTCTTCAATCACTGAAATGTATAGCATTGGAACATGTTCCCATATCCAACAGAGGTGGCAAAGCTATTGTATCAGAGGGAGGCATTTTCATGTTAGGAACGCTCCAACCCAATGGTCTCAACTCTGAGTGGGATCTGGGTTGCTTCCTCTGACTCATTCGTTCATTTACAGGCAGTCCTCGTTTTACAACGAATGACTTATCCAACGCTGTGCAATGCATACCTATGTTCATTTTTACAACACCAAAATGGCTTATCCAACGCTCTTACGACGCTTTGCAAAGTTGTTTATTTGTATATAATATATATATATATTATACTATATAATATATTATATTTTTATATTATATATTATGTTATATTATATATATAATACAGTATATGCACTATATAATCTATGTGTGTGCTGCATATCTTATTGTCTGCGTAAAATATTTTGTGTATTTTAGCATTAAAAATGCCTTCAGGAACGGAACCTTTCATTTAAACAGTGTTACTATGGGAAAACGTGTTTCGCTTCACAACGTTTCGCTATCCAACACCATTTTGAGTAACGCATTGTGTCGGATAACCGAGGACTGCCTGTATAACTCTATTACAAAGGGATTATAAAAGAAACAATGATTGCCTTTCATTGCTGTTTTTCATAATACCATCAATGTTTTCATTAAACTATCCGTTTATATCATTAGATTAATCTATGCTTATAAGATCTTTGTGATAAATTATTTAGGTAGCACAATAAATGTAGTTGTCAACATTATAGATCTGCGTTTATCCATTTCTATAATGAAAATATATCCAGATAGATATGGGCAGTGTTCGACAAACCTATACATTTGCTCGCCCCGGGCGAGTGGATTTAACCCCCGGGCGAGTAAATATTGGCCCAAGCAGCACACGTTTGGTACTAGGTGGCGAGTAGATTTTTTTGGTGATTTGTCAACCACTGGATATGGGTATATATATGTAACACCTGTTTGTCTCTGGTCTTACCCACCCAATCTTACATTGGCCCCTGTGGTCTATCCAGCCCCTGTTACATGTCGGTGTATGGTGGTGCACCTGTAGGCAACAGGACTCCTGAGTCTCCCGCATGATGGTGTTCGGGGATGTCAAGCCAGACAGGTATCTGAGGTAGTGGGTGCAAGTCCTACTTACATCACGTGTAGCGCCTCCACCTCATCAGGATCTATGCGTATGCAGGTAGATGGTCCTGATGAGGAACTCCTTCTTGGTGGTGAGGGCCCCAGGAGAGTAATTGCAGACTCACACCATGGGATTCTTGGTAAACAAGCCATATTTATTGTGCGTGGTGATAAGAGCCAGCTGCCCCTCACAGTCCTTGTCTCAGCCGCACATTGTTCCGTGATTCCCTTTAAAAGATATGCCCTCCCAATGGAGTGGGATTCCCTCTCCCCGCAGGGAGATCACCCCTGTGCCAGGTCCCTGGACACAGTTGGCCTTCTCTGGCTAGATAGAGAATGATGCCACTAGTTACTGCAGCAACCACACGCACTAACTTTAGGCAGTGCAGTGCTTTATATACCTCAGGAAGCAGGCACATCTGTGATCTGTGATGTAACAAACTAGGGACTCAGAGCATGTAGCCACTCCCATCCATACATAGGGCACCTCACCAGGGTGTGAGGGCAAACCTCCATGATTACTGATGGCATTCCTGTAACTTACCAGGTTTTACTGCCAGCAGGAGAGATGACTGTAGACATTGTTATGCATGGCTACATACTCCCCCTGGTGAATCCCCACCGTCCCGGCTGGGACCTAAATTTGGTGTACCTTTCTTCAGGAAACACTGCAAAAGGAACACACAATCAAAAGTCATAACAATGCTTTTCATAATTAGCTACAACACAGCGCTCACTGACCAGCAGGGGCACTCAAGATTTCTTTGCACGGACCTCATTGACTTTCTCCCTAATAATAGTGACGAGGATCTGGCTTCTTCACTTCTCTGCCCGCCATGTCGGTCACTGTCACACTATACTCCCTGGGCAAGCCACGTTCCCCTCTATACACCACCTTATGCATATAGATGCTGCGCCCAATACTCCAGACGCGCATCAACTGGGATATACGTTCCTCTGCTCTGGGGCCCTCAATGGCACCTCCCTTGGTAACCATGTAATACTCAATATCCTCCCTGAGCCACCCATCCCGGCGGTCCTCTATCTCCTGCATGAGGGGTTCGGGAACATATGGGTATTCTAGCCCATGGGTACGTTTATATTTAGCTATAATGGCCCGTTCTGCTCGGCAGGCCCTTGTCAGCTTAGCGCTGCCCGCTCTCCCCGGCAACACCCATGATAGGGGTTCCTCGGGATCCACCGGATCATCCAACCCATCTGGACCCTGGGGTTCTATTAATCCTCGCCCAATTCTATGCCACCTCTCCTGAATCTCCCTTAGGTGATCATCCTCCGCAAACTCCCCTTTAGCCCACCAATGATCTACCACCCCATCCCGATCTATAATGAACCGGGTCCTATCAATCCAGGGCACATATCCCTCAAATAAGGGGGCCCACCATCGGGTTTCCCTGATTTCTTCTAGCGATTCCTCCTCTAGATCTCCCTCTTCTGGTACCCCCCCCGGAAGATATACCCGATGTACACTCGGACGGTGCTTGATTGTCCGAACCCTTTTTCTGGTTCCCAATAGTAACGCTCACATTACTGGGACAGTCACTGGATACCGACACCTGTCGTGTAATCCTCCCTCCTCCCACTGACCCATCATCAGAGGTCCCATAGTCCAGGCTCCCAGTCCGTTCATCGGAAGCGACCCGTGAATCCCCTGACATCCCTAAACTAGAAGATGACCCAAAAGTGTAAGTGAAAGAGGCTGGGACTTTAACTAGGGCCTGGGGTCTAGCTAGGACTGGGGTTTGGGGATAGGGCCGCACAGTCGGTATCCGCGGGGCTAGGACCCGCTCTTCTCCGCTACCTGGTCCGGTTCCGCCGCAGGGACTCTCCGTCTCTTCGGTCTCACGACTCCTCGATCGCTGCGTCGATCGCCCGCTCCTCTTGGACTTGGGCGTCGGACCTCCGCTGCTCGAGCGACGGGGCACGATCATCTCCTTCGCAACTCCACCGGAAGTGATGTCCGGACACGCACGTGTACCGCCGCCATCTTGGGTTGGGTCCCCAAGCGGGACCTCTTGCTCCACCACGATATCCGGCAACGCCTTTTTCCATCGTGGCACCGCCTGGGCCTGGCTCTTTCCTTCCTCAGCCACCACCTTGGGAGCCTGGGACAAGCATGGACTCTGCTTACCACTCCGGGGCGTTGGAGTGGACCTGCCGCCATCAGATCTGCTGGTCACCACGGCCGTGGGACTTTGCCGCGGTATGGGCGACACTCGGCTCCGTTCTTCGCCGACACTGGTAATTGGCACTCTTTTTACTGTACTGCTGCTGTGGTACGCCGGCGGTCGGGTCATAACGGCAATAATGCTGAGGGACTCCTCGTCCGAGGACTCCAATTTGGCATTTGGCCGGGGCATTCCGCCTGGTGATTTGTGGCGCGGCCCCCTCTTATCACCGCGTCGGTGACCGGTTTTCTCGGTCGGCTCTGTTTTGATGACCGGAGCTGGTCCCTGTTCACCGGGACTCGTAGCCTCCCTCCAGAGCACACCAATAAGTTCCGCAGCCAGCATAGCGGCATCTTCCGCCGCCTCTACTGCCTGAATCGGCACAAATGTTGGCATGGGCCATAGATATTGTAGTCCACACTGGGCACATCGTGTGGTGGAGCTCACCGCTCCGCCCGGCAGTCGACACTGCAGGCATAGGCATGCTACTGTCTCTACGCCCTCTACTCGCAGGATCAGGAAGCCTCCTGGAGAAGAGTAGGGATGAGTGGTTATCAAAGGCCCTTGTTCTTGTTTGCAAGCCATAGTCACCAATGGAGGTGCTCGCACTAGTGGTCTGTACGGCTTGCTGGTTCCTCGCAACTGAAGGGCATGGGCTGGGTCACCAACCCTTCCTCCAGCATTCTCCATCCGCATCCGCAGAGACAGGAAACCACTCCCCCTGGTTGAAACTTGGGGGATTTCCCGTAGACTTGTAGGCTGGCCCAGCACAGGGGCGGAACTAGTCACAGTCCAAGTGGGCGCGGCTCCAGCTTTCGCGCCATACCCCCCAACAGGGCGGGGTCTCTCTGTTGGCGCCACTCCTGGCCAACTTTCTGCAAATTGAGCATTTGCAATATTCTCTGCAACTGGCCCACGCGGTTTCCCAGGGACGCGGGAACCGCCATCTTGGATCGCACTATCAATCAGCTTCATCGTTGAGGTAGCGTTCGATTGTTTGTATGTTGAATGACGAGCAAGTCCATTTCACAACACTGTCCCCTTCACTATCCTCAGGGTCAGTACCCCAAGGTCCTAAGCAGGCCATACACGGCACCACTACTGTTTTCACGCCATTCCACAACAGGCTCACAAAAGTCTCCTCTGTAGCTGGCTCCTCTTCCTCATACATCATAACATATTCGTTTTCTCCTTCGGCCTCCGTCAGCCATATTTGCGCTTCCGCACTGCGCGGATTCTCCATTCTGTCGGGCGCCATTCGAACACTGTGTCTTGAATTATTGTACATGGAGCTCCACTCTGAGG
This sequence comes from Ascaphus truei, assembly GCF_040206685.1. Lineage (NCBI taxonomy): Eukaryota > Metazoa > Chordata > Amphibia > Anura > Ascaphidae > Ascaphus > Ascaphus truei. The sequence continues at coordinate 109,144,799 of NC_134485.1, read as the reverse complement.
GGCAGCTGCCACACCCCTACAATAAAAATGCCTTGTGCACCACCCTGGGTACCTAATGTAGATCTGACTCGTGTTTGCACTACCTCAGGCTAGGCTCTCTCCTGCTATGTCTGCTGTATCTCCTTCCTCCCAGTCTGTGCTCCCTGCGTCGAGTGGTCTGGAATGGGCTAGAGTACTCTGGTTCATCCATGCAATACTTTGGGGGTCTACCTGCTGTTGGTCAGTCTAGCGCAGACCCTCTCCAGGATTCCTGCTCTAAGTTACCAGTTTATCCCTTTAGGCGTCATAACACTAGCACTACCTCAAGGTTTCGATGACAGCTATAGCCTGGCTCCAGACCTAAGAATCCCAGGGCGTCTATGCGTTCCACGTCTCCTGCGGCCTCCCTTGACTACCCCTGGCTCCTTCCCACACAGCACAAAGTGGCAGCAGACACTCTCCCTGTTTCTGGTGAGCCTAGCAAAAGCCTGTCCTGTTGACAGGTATCTCAGCAGCACCTCCATCTGTAACGCCTGTTCATCTCTGGTCTGACCCACCCAATCTTACATTGGCCCCTGTGGTCTATCCAGCCCCCATTACATGTCGGTGTATGGTGGAGCACCTGTAGGCAACAGGACTCCTGAGTCTCCCGCATGATGGTATTCGGGGATGTCAAGCCAGACAGGTATCTGAGGTAGTGGGTGCGAGTCCTACTTACATCACGTGTAGCGCCTCCACCTCATCAGGATCTATGCGTATGCAGGTAGATGGTCCTGATGAGGAACTCCTTCTTGGTGGTGAGGGCCCCAGGAGAGTAATTGCAGACTCACACCGTGGGGCTCTTGGTAAACAAGCCATATTTATTGTGCGTGGTGATAAGGGCCAGCTGCCCCTCACAGTCCTTGTCTCAGCCGCACATTGTTCCGTGATTCCCTTTAAAATGTATGCCCTCCCAATGGAGTGGGATTCCCTCTCCCCGCAGGGAGATCACCCCTGTGCCAGGTCCCTGGACACAGTTGGCCTTCTCTGGCTAGATAGAGAATGATGCCACTAGTTACTGCACTAGTGGGCACCTTGAACTTGCTGCTTCACCTTGTAACATCAACCCGAAGCAACCACACGCACTAACTTTAGGCAGTGCAGTGCCTTATATACCTCAGGAAGCAGGCACATCTCTGATGTCATAAACTAGGGACTCAGAGCATGTAGCCACTCCCATCCATACATAGGGCACCTCACCAGGGTGTGAGGGCAAACCTCCATGATTGCTGCTGGCATTCCTGTAACTTACCAGGTTTTACTGCCAGCAGGAGAGATCACTGTAGACATCGTTATGCATGGCTACATATATATATTATATATATATACATATATATACTTTTTGTACCCATAGTAATAAATCCCAATAGGAATTATTCTGTAGCCACAGAGTTATATGTTACTGTAGATATAAGTATGGCCAGATAGCTGAACTCATCCCCCATTTGAAAGCACAACAAGTCCCTTTGTCTTTTCTTAACTTTATTGAGGGTGTCACAGAAATGAAAAGGGTTCTTGTGGATGTTGTTGTGTGGGTAGAGAGTGCTTCTCTATGTGAAGTGCTTCTGTATCAAGTGACGGTCAAACGGATTGCTTTGCAAGGGAGTAGGTAAGAATGGTAGTACTCACTCAGTAGCTTGGGTAAGAAAGGAAGTGTGTAATGTTTGTCACACAGGAATAGGGACAGGGCTAAGCTACCTGTGAATACAGACAGGGGAGTATGGAAAAGTCCATTTAGCCAGGGGAGTTAAAGGGGTTGGCACGGCAACCAGCTTCTAGCGGGCTGGAGAATTGGGAAGTATCTAAATGTATCCATTCCTACCTGCCCTAGGAGTGATAGCTGCAGGGAAAGCTTACATCCAAATAAATGTCTAGCAGGCAGAGCTGCAAAAAAAAGGTAGGGGGGGGGGGGGAAACAGAAAGAGACAATCCTGTTCCAGGACAGGAATCAAACAATACATTTTGGGTTGTTAACCTACAACATTCTGCTTACATTACTATTCTGATAGATACATTTATTATGGATACTAATGACACATTGATGGCAATAACCCCCTTTTTACATATTTCTTTGATACTCTGTGTCTCAACACACATATGTTATTGTATAACTTAATATGTTCTTCATATTGTGGCATTATTAATTATGCATCATTTGTTGGAATTTATTCTTAGCTCCATATGCTCTAATTTTAATATTTTGATAGAATATACATTTTATATAATATTCTACTTTAGTATTAGTATAAACAACCAATTACATATTGATGCATTGAATTTAGATTGACCCTTTGATTGCCATCCATATTAAATATCCATTGATGTATTATTTATGGATTATATTTAGGGAATATATGTTTGTTATGGCAATCAGGATTTACTGTTTTTTTTATAATATGCTTTATTATTTGGTCTCAGCGTGTGTTATTTTTATATTTTTAATTTATTAAAATGTTTGTATACTACCACACCACAATCAGCTGCATCTGATGTGGTTTTATTAATTATTCAGCATATTTATGTGCTTACTTCCGGTATGTCCATTACTCCTTGAGAAAGCACACACTTGCGTTAAACGCGTGGGAGAACTATTCCCTACTGAACACCACTTCATTATGTTCAAATAAAGCCTTTTAAGTTCCATCATTAACTGGGTACCCTATTTTTTCTATTATTGAATTTATGGATATCATGTGAGTGCTCTGGAATCTGCAACAGAACTATCCATCCTCGTCTTCCTCCCCGTCCTCCGTGGCAGCAACATAACAATAAAAAACAAACTAATGACTAACACCTTAATCACCTTTGCGGTTAGTAACCGCTATAGTAATTAAGGGGTTAGCCCCCTCCCCCACAACCCACCTGGGGTGCCTAACCACCTTCCCCGGAGCAACTACCCCTACCCTCAACCCAATGATTGGCAGTCAATGGGTAACCTAAAAAAAACCACAAAGCAATAACAAAAACAATCACCAAAAATGCAAAGCACAACAAAAATCACCAAAAATACACATTTAAACAAACCAAGCAGCAAAAATGAACAATTAAACAACCCAAGCAACAAAAATAAGCAATTTAATAAACCAAGCACGAAAAATACACAATAAAAAAAACAATCACCAAAAATACATAACAATAAAATAAAAACAAGAATTTGCCAACAAATGCATTGCTTGTCACTGTATTTATAGCCTTAAAGGGGCATAGATAAACACATTGGCAGTCAATGGGCAACCTAAAAAAAATACGCAATGAATACAATCAATGTTTTTCTTTTCGGAGTGTGAGGAGGAGGGGTTGAGTGAGAGGGAAGTGGATGGAGTGTTAGGAAGGGGGGGTTGAGTGATAGGGAGGTGGATGCAGTATGAGCAGGGCGGGTTGAGTAAGAGGGAAGTGGATGGAATGTGAGGAGCGGGGTTGAGTGAGAGGGAGATGGATGGAGTGTGAAGAGGGGGGTTTGAGTGAGAGGGAGGTGGATGGAGTGAGAAGGTGGGGTTGAGTGAGGCAGGTGGATGGAGTGTGAGAAGGGGGATTGAATGAGAAGGTGGGGTTGAGTGAGAGGGAGGTGGATGGAGTGTGATTGAGTGAGAGGGAGGTGGATGGAGTGTGAGAAGGTGGGGTTGATTGAGAAGGTGGGGTTGAGTGAGAGGGAGGTGGATGGAGTGTGAGAAGGTGGGGTTGAGTGAGAGGGAGGTGGATGGAGTGTGAGGAGCAGGATTGAGTGTGAGAAGGTGGGGTTGAGTGAGAGGGAGGTGGATGGAGGGGGGTTGAGTGAAAGGGAGGTGGATGGAGTGTGAGGAGGGGGGTTGAGTGAGAGGGAGGTGGGTTGAGTGAGAGGTAGGTGGATGAAGTGTGAGATGGGGGGATTGAGTGAGAGGGGGGTGGATTGAGTGTGAGGAGGGGGATTGAGGGAGGTGGATTGAGTGTGAGGAGGGAGATTGAGTGAGAGGGAGGTGGATGGAGTGTGAGAAGGTAGGGTTGAGTGAAATGGAGATGGATGGAGTGTGAGGAAGGGGGTTGAGTGAGAGGGAGATGGATGGAGTGTGAGGAGGAAGTTTGAGTGAGAGGGAGGCAGATTAGATATCAGTCCAGACATGTTTCTGTCTGCTAGACAAAGTGACTCAAATCTAGTTAGCAATTCGGGGGGTCGGATTTTGTTATAGAAGGCCTTCAATTGAAGGTATTGGAGGAACTGATTGTTTGGGATAGCCTTTACTTTGTGGAAATATTCAAAGGGTCTGGGAAATCCCTCTGAGCCTACATCTTTTAATCTTGTGACACCTGCTGTTTTCCAGTCGCCAAACCTATTGCGACCCAGTCCTGGACCAAATTCTGGGTTGTCATAGAGTGGAGTCATAAGAGAATTACGTGTTGTAAGGAGGTGTCGAATCGCAATGGAGTCCCGTAATTTGAGTGAGTGGGCTATAATTTGGCTGGATTGGAGAATTTCAGGTCTCTTCCTCACGGGGGACCATAGAAAATAACTTAATTCAACGGGGGCAACTAAGTCCGTTTCCAAAGTAACCCAGTGTCTGTGGACTGGGTTAGAGTGCCACAGGATTAGCTGGCTTGTCTGGGCTGCCTTGTAATAAGACATAAGGCATGGGAGACCCAGCCCTCCTGTCTTGTTCTGTATATTTACATTTTTCTTACCAATTCTTGGTGTTTTATTTTTCCAGATAAATTTGTTTATAATAGACTGTAGAGTCTTAAATTCCTCTGGTACCAAGGGGATAGGCAGAGTCTGGAGAAGGTACAGGAGGCGGGCAATATGTTCATTTTTATGCTATGTATTCTGCCTATCCATGATATATCGGGGCCGGACCATGACTCAATGTCAGATTTGAGAGCCGTCGGGACCTTTGGGTAATTCTCCCTATAGAGGGTGCTATAGTCTTTTGTGATAAATATCCCTAGGTATTTGATTGCCTTCGGTTGCCACTTAAAGTTAAAGTTTAGAGCAATCAATTTAACTTGGTCTTTAGGCAAATTTATTTTTAGTGCCTCAGACTTATTACTATTAATTTTGAAACCTGAGATATCCTTCAAGCTGCAGTTCAGGCTCCCGTTTTTTATTTTTTTTATTTTATTTTTTTACTTCAGTAGTTTCAGTTGTGCAATCTCTACTTACCTAAAAAAAACTGCTTAGCTGCCAGTCAATTCGTTCTCCGTCTATTGATTGGCAAAGTTTGGCGACATCTTTAAATATGGGGAATGTAAATCGTTGCTATAGGAACAAGCATGCTTGTTAAAATAGAATACAAGAAAATTGGTCTTTCAAAGTTGTTTTTTTTTAAACCGAAAATGCTAAAAGTATTTTTTCTTACTACAGAACTGATTTATTAAAAAAAACACACACATGCAGGATGATGCCTGAACTGCAGCTCTAAAACAAGACAGAGTGGAGTACAGGTTGGGGAGCGAAGTTTGAGGTTTGGTTATTGCAAGGATCACATCGTCTGCAAAAAACATTAGTGGATTAGTGAATGTTAACGGTACAATCCCTCTCACCATCATTTTTATTTTTGTATTCTGATCGTGAAGACCACTCAGAATTTCGGTCTCGTACGTTCGCCAAAAATAAGGCTTCTATTTTTAAGATGTTTTATTCTAAATGAGTGCAGATTCTATGAGCCACCTGTGCTGAAGCAGGAATATCCTCAAAACCTGACCTACACGTGGTGTTCGCCTAATTTAAGCCTCGGCGCATATCTTGAAAGGCGAATAATGCAATGTTAAATCATGTTTGTTGCAATAAAGAGCATTGCGTTAGTAATAATTACATGCATATCCACTAAAGTTTAAGGTTAACACCAGAGTTAGGTATGATTCAACCAACATAGTGTTATTTCCCTCTCTTTTGTTAACATCAGTTTTTCATATAATTATAATTATAAAAATGTTTACCAGGCAGTAATACATTGAGAGTTACCTCTCGTTTTCAAGCATGTCCTGGGCACAGAGTAAGGCTAGTTATATTGCACGTGCTGCTGCGCGAACGAGCACGTGCCCGGCATTGCGCGTGGCGTGCGTGTTTAGTTGCCATAGCGCAAGCAGTGACACGCGCGGCTAGGTAGCGTGACTCTCACGTCACAGCGTTAGGCCGCGCTGTGATTGGTTCGTGGCGTGGCAGCAGCGCGAAAATACAATTTTCTTGTATTTTCCCTTGTCTGCCGCGCCACCACTCACGGCCGTGCGCGCGCGCGCGTCCCAAGTATACAAATGTCTGGCTAACACAACCAATTGTAATTGACGTGCACGGTAGCGCATGGGCGCACACTGTATTACAGCCCTTAAGATGACAAATAATACATGGTTACAAATATATAGTTACATAAGTGAACAGGGTTATACATTATATACAGACATGGCATGCACAGTTTGAGATAATATATACTACAGGCGTATGTAAGAGTTACAGACCAGACTAAAATGTGAGACAGCTTTAGTTTTGAAAGAACTTAGACTGGTGGTGGATGTGAGAGTCTCCGGTAGGTTGTTCCAGTTTTGGGGTGCACGGTAAGAGGAGGAGGAGCGGCCGGATACTTTGTTGAACCTTGGGACCATGAGCAGTCTTTTGGAGTCAGATCTCAGATGATAAGTGCTGCATGTGGTAGGGGTGAGGAGCTTGTTCAGATAGACGAGTCTTGCCAAGAAAGTATTTGAAGGCAAGACCGGAAAGATGAACTTTGCGCCTAGACTCAAGATGAGAGCCGGGGCTTGGGGGAATTTTTTATATATATATATATTGGGGGCTTGGGGGAATTTGTAGATGTATTGGGGTGCTTGGGGGTATTTTTTTATATGTATTGGGAGGCTTGGGGGTATTTTTATATGTATTGGGGGACTTGGGGGTGTTTTTATATGTATTGGGGGGGCTTGGGGGAATTTTTATATGTATTGGGGGGCTTGGGGGAATTGTTATATGTATTGGGGGGCTTGGGGGAATTTGTATATGTATTGGGGGGCTTGGGGGAATTTTTATATGTATTGGGGGGCTTGGGGGAATTTGTATATGTATTGGGAGGCTTGGGGGAATTTGTTTATGTATTGGGGGCTTGGGGGAATTTATATATGTATTGGGGGGCTTGGGGGAATTTGTATATGTATTGGGGGGCTTGGGTGTAATTTTATATGTATTGAGGGCTTGTTTTTTGTTATATGTATTGGGGGCTTGGTGGTATTTTTATATGGGTTGGGGTATTTTTAACATGTATTGGGGAGGGTTGTTTTTTTATATGTATTGTTTTCTATTTTTAGATGTATTGGGGTCTTTTGCAGATGTATTGGGGTATTGGGGTCTTTTTTTAGATGCATTGGGGTCTTTTTTTATGTATTTGGGTGGGTTTTAAATGTATTGTTTTTGTTAATACAGTATGTATTGTTTTATTTATACTTACCATATATGTGTGTATATGTACTCCCCAGGCCCATTTTTAACCCCCCCAGGCCCATATTTAACCCGCCCCCCAAGTCCCATACTGAATCCCCCCAAGGCCTTTTGTCACATAGGATGTAGCATTGGGTATCTTTGTCTTTTGTTGAAAATATTAAAATAAACAGATAGCATTGTAATGTTTTTTTTCCGTATTACCAATAACAAGAAAACAGTTAAATAAAAGTTGCGCGCTAAAAACAATTGTTTTTTTGTGGTAGGTGCGCTATGGGTTGAGGGGGGAGGGACCTGCTCCTTTCATCTGTCCTGGACCCCATGATTTCTGTTGGCGGCCCTGTTGACAGTGTTTAAAAACAGTTTGTTTTGGGAAATCCAATTGTCAAGTCTCAAAAAGTCAGATTGAATTACGGGTCCAAGGTCTGAGAGGCGTTTATAGTGCCGGCGACGGGTGACGTCATCGGTCGCATCGCCGTCGCCGGCACTATAAACGCCTCTCAGACCTTGGACCCGTAATTCAATCTGACTTTTTGAGACTTGACATTGGCGAAAGATGTATTTCAAGTTTGAGAGATGTCGCTGGCGACAAGGCCATTGACGTCACCAAGGGGGAGGGCAGAGTGCAATAGGCGCTCTGTGATTGGTTTAGAGACTGTCACATGTGGCGACTGTCTCTCCAAAAATCAAATATCAGTGACTACCAGATTTTTGGTAGCACTGTCGCTCCGTCGCGTGCACTATAAGCGCCAACAACGGCGACAATGCATTTGTTTTGACGCGACGGTCGCGTCGACGTCACTATAAGCGCAGCCTCAATAAGGGAAAATAATGCCCCGGCTGTTACTGTTTTAGGTAATGTCACTTTATGAGTCCTTTTTTGGAAATTGGCTTGATTAGACTTAATTTGCTCTTTAATCATTTATAATGTGATGTTTGAAAGGTTTTTTGGGGAGGGTTTATTGCTGCTGCTGCTTTTGTTAATAATAGTTTTTTTCTTTTTTCTTGTATAGCACTGACAGTGTATGCAGCGCTGTGCATAGAATATTTGCAGGCACAAGTCCCTGCCCCGTAGCGCTTACAAACTATCTCCCTGTGCCTCAGGCACCAAAAAATAAAGTGACTTGCCCAAGGTCACATGGAGCTGGCAGCAGGATTTGAACCAGGCTCCCCTGCTTCCACCCCAGGGGCGTCGTGGCTATCAGAGTTAGGCCTGGGACATAGTCATTTTATCCGGGCGGAGGCGCGCTGAGGCTCAGGGAAAGCAGTACTTTCCCTGGCCTTACACAACGCACCGTCCGTGGGCGTGTCTGGGGGGCGGGCCATTGACGTCACGGAGCTGGTTCGCCCTCATTGGGCGAATCGCTCACGTGACCGGCCCTGCGCTCCGGCGAGCGCCAAATCTGAAAACTTCCTGAGACACACGCTCTCATTGCGGCTGCAGGGGCTCAGTGCCGAGTGTGAGCGCGGCTCAGCACGGCTCAGCCTTGCTCACACTACTATGTCCCAGGCCTTAGTGTCTTTGATCACCAAGCCGCTCCTTCAGCCCTGTTAAACACATAATAAAGGACTGAAATCAGACACATGTGGGGGTCAGGGTTGCCACCTCTCTCCGTGTTTAACCAGGACACTCCGGGTTTCGGGCTCTTACCTCCGGGCTGCGGGTTGCCGCTGTTAATCTCCGGGTGGCTGCGGGGATGCGGTGTAGTGGCGTCTCCGGCATTCTCCGTTATTTTCCAGCAATTCCACCTCCAACTGAAGGGAACATGGCTGCTAATACGCGGCGCCGCGCCGCATCATGATGTCACGTAGCGTCCGGTTGTCATTTGACGCCGCGCAGCCATGTTCACTGCAGTTGGAGGGGGAATTGCAGCAGGATGCCGGGAGACGCCGCCGCCGCCGCCGCCGCCTCACCACCACGCCACACAAAGTAAGGGATTTTTTTTTTCCCTCCAGGTTGGCCTTCAGTAGAAGGTGGCAACCCTGGTGGGGGTTGATGACCAAAATGTGGTATTTTATTGGAAAAGTACTGATTTGTATCACTGAGACGCCACTGAAGTCCATGAGACTGCTGAAAATCAGCGAGACCAACTCCAAATCCGTGAACCTCACAGAAAATCAGCAATAGATGACGTGTCTGCTTTGACTACTGGTAGCTTCTTTATCTGAGAAGTCCTGCTGTATCTGTGCTGCTGATAATCTCTCACCCTTCGAGGATGTACTCTCTGACTTACCAGCTGCACACGCTCGCCCTTCCTGTTTCCAGCCTGGGCAGCAAACCAGCTCCTTGGTGTCACTGAAGGAAGGGAGAAGCAGGAAGTACATTAGTTCTACCATTTTGTTTTGATCATATCCTGCTATTCACGTCTAGAGGCTGGAACGGGAGCTGTGGATATTGCTCCAGCTCTGGGCTGGGGTATAGCTTCTGACATTTGTTTTCATGACCTCCTGACCTTTTTAAGTAACAAAAGAGTGGCGGGTAATTTACACAGCTCTTATTGAATGTGCTGTGAACGTGCTTCCCAGTGCAGAGTCCAGTTCCAATCACATGCACGGAGCTAATATCGTCTCCATCAGCTGCACGGCATTGAATAGGAGTTTACGGGGTCATTCTATATTCACTAAAGCGGCCATTCAGGAAGTTTTTGGCCAAAAATCCCCATACCCTTTTTAATGGGGATTTTGGGCCCCAAAAAAATTCCCCGCACATATAGAATAAGACCCATACAATTAGATTCACTAATCTCTGTTAAATCAGGGGAAAATGATGCGCCATTACCTAAAACAGGGACCACCGTTAACACCTTATTCACGATCAATGGGATGCAAAAACAACGGCTACAATTGAACGCATTAGCCTAGGCTTAACATCACGTTAATGCTGCGTTAACATCACATACCGTCACCCTTTCCGTGTCTCATCATTAATCCCATCCAGACCCTGAAATATGGCTTTTGCTGGAGAGGAAAGCGAAGGCCCTATACCTGCGTCTGGAAGGCAGTGGTGCCGGGTTTAGCGATGACTTCAATAGCGTCACATTATTTCCTGGCGTGAACAGTAACGGAGCTTAGTTTATACAGGAGGAATAGAATTTAGTCTATAATTGACTCATTTGCATACGATTTAGACTAATCGATGTCATTCATAACTCCATGTTATTTACGGAAGTCAATCCTGGTTAACGCCATGTCATTTGCTTTAGTGACTATTGAGTTAGCATTAATTTCACCTTAACTTACGTTAGGATCACATTAAGTAGCCTTAGTGAATCTCTCCCTTAGACTATTTAGAACAGTTGTGGCCAACTCCAGTCCTCAAAGGCCACCAAAAGGTCAGGTTTTCATTATATCCCTGCTTCAGCAAAGGTGACTCAATCAGTGGCTTAGTCAATGACTGATCTCAGACACGCTATTAGAGAGGGTTGGGGTTCCTTACAATGCATCTGATCTCAGACACGCTATTAGAGAGGGTTGGGGTTCCTTACAATGCATCTGATCTCAGACACACTATTAGAGAGGGTTGGGGTTCCTTACAATGCATCTGATCTGAGACGCGCTATTAGAGAGGGTTGGGGCTCCTTACAATGCATCTGATCTCAGACGCGCTATTAGAGAGGGTTGGGGTTCCTTACAATGCATCTGATCTCAGACGCGCTATTAGAGAGGGTTGGGGTTCCTTACAATGCATCTGATCTCAGACACGCTATTAGAGAGGGTTGGGGTTTCTTACAATGCATCTGATCTCAGACGCGCTATTAGAGAGGGTTGGGGTTCCTTACAATGCATCTGATCTCAGACACGCTATTAGAGAGGGTTGGGGTTCCTTACAATGCATCTGATCTCAGAGGCGCTATTAGAGAGGGTTGGGGTTCCTTACAATGCATCTGATCTCAGACACGCTATTAGAGAGGGTTGGGGTTCCTTACAATGCATCTGATCTCAGACGCGCTATTAGAGAGGGTTGGGGTTCCTTACAATGCATCTGATCTCAGACGCGCTATTAGAGAGGGTTGGGGTTTCTTACAATGCATCTGATCTCAGACGCGCTATTAGAGAGGGTTGGGGTTCCTTACAATGCATCTGATCTCAGACACGCTATTAGAGAGGGTTGGGGTTCCTTACAATGCATCTGATCTCAGACGCGCTATTAGAGAGGGTTGGGGTTCCTTACAATGCATCTGATCTCAGACACGCTATTAGAGAGGGTTGGGGTTCCTTACAATGCATCTGATCTCAGACGCGCTATTAGAGAGGGTCGGGGTCCCTTACAATGCATCTGATCTCAGACACGCTATTAGAGAGGGTCGGGGTTCCTTACAATGCATCTGATCTCAGACACGCTATTAGAGAGGGTCGGGGTTCCTTACAATGCATCTGATCTCAGACGCGCTATTAGAGAGGGTTGGGGTTCTGCAGAATTTCACAATATAATTATAGGGTTCCTTAACCAAGACATGTTTGAATACCCCTGCTTTAGTACCATCACTCTCCAACCACTGAACCAAGCTCAGGATTGGGACATTAGGGGGTTATACTACTAGGGTTTCTGGGGGTTTGGCACACAGGGTGATGGAAATGAGGAGCCGTTTCGAGCCCGAGGTTTTGCCAGTGTTTTAGCAATGCAAAATAACCTCTTCATGAATGAAGAGCCCTCGCCAGCGAGTTAATGAACATAGTTTTCACTATTTACAGGTTGGCCATCCAAGGTAAACATCTGCTGAACCAAGTTTCATTCATTTGATTCGTGTTTCTGCCAACTCAGGCCTACGTCATTTTGTTTATTGGTTTTTCACACAGGCAAGTAGAAAAATGATGAAAAGAGATGTACACACTGATATGTGCATCACGTAGTAAGTTCCATTGCTCAATATAAAACAAAATAGTTGTCATTCCAAACAGCATTAGGACTTAAACCCCACCGCCTTACAGGAACCAGCTCAGGCGACGGCACTTGAGAAACAAATATCTACTGGTTATTTTATCAAAGAATCCACAATACCCGGCAGCTTCACAGCACCTCACTTAAGGTCACAAGGCTCATAACGTCACCTAGATCAGTGAGTGACGTTATTTTCTCTGAGGGTAACACATATCTACACAGCTAATTCTATGTCAAAACAACAGCCATTGTATATCTCGTTATCACAGTCTTTACGCCATGTTACTGTAGTGTAACATTGCATTCGCTTCCAATAACGTCTTAGGTATCTATCTCCCTCTCCGTCTCCATAGTGTCTGGATGTGAGCAACAACACCTTTAGGTGTGACTTAACTCAGGGGTGCGCAAACTTTTCCCCCTGCTCGCGCCCCCACCCTCTTTACACAACCCCCTGGCGTTCTGACGTCATGTGACGTCATGTTGCCATGGCGAAGCCTCGCCAGAAGCCACCGGACACAAGGTAAGGGAACTTACAGAGGCCTTGCACACGATCGCCGGCATTTAATTTAAATACTTCGGGGCGCGGGGCCTCTGTAAGTGCCGCCCCCTTCCCCCCCCCCCCGAAAATCTCGTGCCCCCCAGTTTGCGCACCCCTGACTTAACGAAAGCAATGTTATGTCCCTGCGTTAACCTAAACAAACTTTGGTGGGTATATGCTGTTACCTGCTCATCTCAAATGTACAATCTTTACCAAAAAAAAACATTTTTCAGATAGATAAGAAAATCAAATAGCCTGCATCAATACAGCTTGTGGTTTACTTTGAATCTCCTGCTTTTATTTGGGTTAGTTAGGTGAAAATGCTGCTGGGATTGGTGGGTTGCATTGCTTTCCAAAGGAATGGCTTGGAAAAGTAGCCAGGTTTGAAAGTCCCCACAATATATTCTATTTTACATATAATTTTTGCAGGCATGAATCCCTGCCCTGTTAAGCTTACAATCTATGTTTTTGATGCCTACGGCACTGGGACTTGCCCAAGTGACTTGCCAAAGGTCACAAGGAACTGACCTTGGTGGGAATCGAACCAGTGCCATTGTTTTTAGAGTTATTTGGTATTTTATTGGAAAAGTCCCCACAACATGTTTATCATTTGACATTTACATGTCTCGTTTCTCCAGAGTTTATTTTAATTGTAATTTTAATTGTGGTGTAAGATGATGATGCCAAGTAAAGTGGACATGCGTTTGTAGGAATTGTGAGCCCCAGCGACTTACCTGTCTGGTTTACACACATTTATCCCATGGGGATCCAGATCTGGCGGAGAACTCATTCCTAGAAGCCAATTCCCAAAGAAGAGCAACAGTTGCAGCCTCTTCATTCTAGCGTCAATTTTCCAGGCACCTCCTCTTACAGCAAAACCAATATCAAACCAGCAGCATGAGAGCAGAGAACGTTCTTGAACAGTCGAGCCGGTGGGTATCCTGTAATTCTTCCACCATATTAACGTACCAAATGGACTTTTCCCTACCACATCCCCACAGTGTGAATGTCCTCTCTCTCCAGGCTAAAGTTCCTCCTTGACTTTTTTTTTTCCCCTGAGGAAGTGGATGCAGAATTCCTCCTATTCAATCCGAGCGGTGGGAGGGGGGAGCGGCGATACACAGGATCTAAGGTGAAAACTACTTCCTCATACATAGGAAGATTATTCTGGTTTGAGATCGGATTATATATTTAAAAAAAAAAAGCTTGCTTTATGTTAACTCCTGAAGGGTCTGAAACATAATTGAAATATTTAGACTGACATTTGCACAACAGAACACTTTATTTGCCTGCCGTGCCATTAGAATCAAAACTGTGTTCTAAACTAGACAACGGAGATACAGATATCACTCAACTGACATTCTTTGCCTCTGTCCCAAAGAAAATTTGCGGAGATCATGCGATCAATGTAATACGGGCTTAATATTTACGGCCCTTAGTCAATGAGGTGAGAAGCGGCCAACCATACCTCGAGAGGCCAAAAACTCCCATTGACTCGAACCGCGATTCTTTGCCGGATTACCATATCTGATCTCATTGAATAGGGCTCCTAGTTTTACGTTTTCAAGGGTTGGCGGGAGAGCAGGACCATGGGTGGGAATAAAGTTACTTGGGCTACATCTGTATGATACCAAGCAGACACACTACATCCGCAATAAGGCTTACTATGGGAAATATATTAATAACAAACAAAACGTGTTTCCATAAATGTCTTATACGTGCTGTAAATCCCCACCTCTAATACCGCAACTAAAACTGTCTTAGGACCGCAGGATTTTCAACCGAAAATATATATTATTTTAGGGGTTTTGTATCACGAGGGAATTTTGTATTGCATCAGTAAGCTTTACGCGTCTGTAAATATTGCGTAAGCGACTGGCCAGCTCTTCTACCAATCATCACCATCACCTGTAGGTCATTTTTGTTGACGTTCTCCACAACCATTTTTGGCTTGAGTTTAAACATAGAAAATAAATGCAAAGCAATTGACTGTATGTTACAGGAAGCGGGTTTGTACCTCTCCCAAATCATGCTCACGTTGAAGTGTATAGTGATATTGTGACCTGGTCATTAACCTGCGATTGTGCCCATTGACTCACACTGCAAATGTCCTGTCACACAAACTGCTGCTCAGCAAAAAGAAAATTGGAACGTGGGCTAAATTCCACCAACTCCAAAGCCAGTGCGACCAGCAATGCAGTGCCCTGCAAGGGTTACGTAATAATAATAATTTTACTTCATAAAGCACTTTTCTCCCAATAGGACTCAAAGTGCTTCACAGAGAGGAGTGGCTCTGAGTCTGGGCCTGAGTTTGAAGCAGGGGAACCTGGTTCAATTCCCGGTGTCAGCTCCTTGTGACCTTGGGCAAGTCACTTTATCTCCCTGTGCCTCAGGCACCAAAAAACATAGATTGTAAGCTCCACAGGGAAGGGACCTGTGCCTGCAAAATGTCGCTGTAAAGCTAGCAGTGCTATACGAGAACAAACATTATTATAATTACAGTATAGTACACAGAATTGTTGCACCCACTGTCCCACTGTCCCACTGTCCCACTGTCCCGCATGAGTTTCCAATCTGTCTTTGGTGCATGAGGCACAGGGAGATAAAGTGACTTGCCCAAGCTCACAAGGAGATGACACCAGGATTTGAACCAGGACTCCCCTGATTTAAACTCAGTGTCATTGTTATCAGTCAGTGGCATTACTCACTGAGCCACGTCCACTTCTGTACATTCCATGTAATCGAGAGGAATCTATTGGTGTTTGGGCTTCAGCAGTTGAGGAGCCCCATGCATAATTATAGTTTTATTATATGTAACACTAAGAAATGTAGGTGCCTGGAAAAGGATCTGAAGCAGACGATATAATGAAAAATAATATAGTTCAGCGCTGGGGGACCCCCTGGTTTGAATGCTATGTGTGAAATAGCTGCACAATTTATTAAATCAAATACATATATCTTTATTTTTTTGTCAGATATTTTACAAAAGAAGATGTATTTAGATATAGTGTACATATTACTTTCAAGTATGACCTGGGAAGACACAGTGAGAAAGTCATTTGGTTTCCTATTGTCCGATTTCATGTTTGTTGCACTTATTATATCATAATTCCCAGTATTCTGTCTCTTTTGTAAAGAGCCACCTTCACTGTTGGCACGATACAAATTAAAAACTTGTGTATTTATGACCATCACTCCTCCCCAAAAATGGCTTGTCCGAGATTCACATGGGCTCAGATTGGGTTCTCCCACTCCAAGGGATGTACATTACCACTGGGCATTTCCTCCTGCTACATTTTGCTTTGTTTTTTGGATTCTCTGCTTGGCAACTAGGTCCAGCTTGGCCAAAACAGGGAGTAGTAAAAATGCAAACCCAGTTCTTCTACTCCAAAGGCAGCATCATCACTGTGACGGTAAGGGTAGCCAGCCTCACAAAATAAAGGTGAAGCCCGGCTGAGTGCCCTGAAACCGAGTGCAATGGCTGCCTCTGTGAGGCTCATTTTGGCCTGTGTATGTAATGTATTGTGTGTAACCTCTTCCAGATGAGAGCTATGTCACTGTGTGATATTTGGAAGGGGGAAAACTGTGTGACTTGTATGACTTGGGGAACGGGGACTGTATAATAAACTAAAAAGAGTGGGGAAGGACTGAGACTCAGGTCCGGGAGCTGGCTCTCGGCGGTGCAGAGTCATTATTCTCCCGAGACACGGAGGCGCTTACCCAGCAGGGCCTATGGGGCTGGCCAAGGGAACCATTGCCGGGTCTTAGTCCCGTAGGCACGATTCCCATTGGCCAGTTCGAATTCACCGCTCGCCAGCAGCTCGCTCCCCAAGGCGCAGTCCAGGGTGCCTAAACTGGTCCCCTCCTCTGATTGGTGCAGTCAGATGAGCCCTCGTCCTCCGATTGGCTGCACCGCCACGATCCGTGCTCTGATTGGTCCGCGGCCTTTGCTCCATGAAAAGTATAGCAGACCGAGGGCTATGTAAAGAGCTCTGCCGATCAGAGTACCAGAGACGTTTTGGAGTTGATCAGAGACACAACTGGCGGGTTTTTCGAAAGTGCTATTGGACGAATAGCACTAAGAAGCAGGAGAAGACGACGTTCCAGGCAAGCCTACTGAAGCAGGCCCCTGCACCTAGTTGAGACTAGATTCTTCCCCGCAGGCCCCCAGTTGGTGAGTGTTTCACTGTGTTTGTGTATTTTGTATGTTTGCTGGCTTTCGTTTATTCAACTGTTGTGTCCTGTCTGGTGAGAGTGTATTTCCCCACCAATAAAATCTTACATTTTTCATTATTATGCTTTCCGATGGGATGTCCTCTTTTAGGATTGCAATGTAAGCAAAGGAATATTGCAGCATTATGTCTGTAGGGCACAAAAATGAAAAATTGGCTTCCAAAATGCAGATGGTACAGTAATGCAGGGGTGTTCAACGCCAGTCCTCAAAAGCTTCAGCACAGGTGGCTCAGCCAATGATTGAGCCACTTGTGCGGAACCAGGGATATCCTGAAAACCTGATCTGTTGGGGTGTCTTGAGTTGAGCACCCCTGCAGCAGTGCTTCTGGGTGACATCATTGGAATGCGTGTGCTCGAATACTGAGTGGGCAAAAGTGCATGTTTGTGCCAACCAACGTTAGTATCCGTTATCATATTTACACCGCTTGTTGTACATGTCACGAGCATTACATGGGCCGCTGAAATGAAAGCAAGGAGCAAAAGGAGGGATCTAGCCTCACTAAGAAGTCAAACAAAAATAAAAAACCCCAAAAAACCACGGATAAAAGGTACATGCACATGAAAAAAAATGTTGCACTGTAGATATTTACTACATGGAAGATGCTACACATGTTGTTTAAAACAAAGCAACGCATTGTAGACTTGGCGTTGAAGGGGTAAATGTTACATAGGGTAGACACAGGATGGTTACTTTTCTCACCAGCATGGACTTCCCTCTGTAATTCTGTGTGCTCCCATTATAGTTAAACTTGCTTTGTCCCTTTGTCATGTTTTACTGCTCTGAGCAGTCAGCAGTTTTGGAGGAAGCACCTTTTTCCTGCATCGATCAACAGATCAGATTGGATCTTCCTGAGGATCACACGCTGTGTTTTCAGCTTTGCACAATGAAGAAGAAAAAAAAAAGTAGCTTTGGTCCCTTCTGTGTGGTGCAATGAGTCTGAACCTCTCAATACACTGCATGAATAGACCACTTAGTAAATGGATTAAAGAAAACAAGCTCAGAGTCTAAATATAGCTGTATTTGTTCATCCAACTTAATCATCCTGTGACAATTATTTGGTCGATGTGAAATAAAAGAAGCATTTCGCTTCATAAAGCAGCAATCCACCCTAACTGCCCCCACTTTTTTTTTTTTTTTAGTGTAGAAATTGGTAGGGGGGGGGGGGGCCTCCAGAGCTGAACCTCAATATTTCCAGCTGCAGGAACCCTCTGGTTCCCGAGAGTTACTGGCGAAGTTATCGGTCATACTTCCTGGTTTTTAAAGGGAATTTAAATGGAATGGGACTTTTCGCCGCCGGCCATCACCCCTCAAGTGTTAGCATTAGGGGTTAACTTTAGGGTAAGGGGTTAAGCTTCCTAGGGTAAGGTTAGGGTACTTGGTTAAGGTTTAGCTTTTTAGGGTAAGGGGTTAAAATGAAGGGTTTTAGGGTAGGGTGTTAGGCTTTTTAGGGTAATGGGTAAAGGTTAGAATTTTTAGGGTGAGAGGTTAATGTTAGGGGTTAAGGTTAGGGTTTTTAGGTGCTGGGTTAAGGTTTTAGGGTAATGGGTTAAGGTTATGGTAAAGATTAGCGTTGGCATTAGGAGTTTTATGGTGAGGGGGTAAGGTCAGGGGGGCTACCTTGGCAGATAAACGGCCGGTGGCAGAAGGCCGAATTTAAATGTGGTCCAATAGAAAGCCACAACCGATGGATGAACACCTTGAATTAATGGTGGGTAAGAATTAACAACAAAAAAATCACAAGTGCACTTGCACCTAAAAACTCAGAGCCCATGGAGTCTCCAGCAGCTCAACTCTGGAAAACTCCCCCGGTTTGAAGCTTGTTAAAAAAAATCAAATTTAATGTTGCGCAGGATTTCAGCTTTAAGGTAAAACATATAATCACAGGCAGGGCCGCTTACAGGGGGGGGAGCTTGACAGCCGGTATTGCTGTCCTGGGCCCGCCCAGTTAAGGGGCCCGGACTCCCTGTTGGCAACACTACAGTTTCCACTCTGTGCAGGCAAGCTGCCCCTTCCCCTTTCTTGGTTGCCGTGCGAATTCCTTCTCTCCTGCAGGCAACCTGCCCTCTCCCTTCTATCCTGCAGGCAAGCCGGGCCCTCTCCTTTCCTGGCTTTCGCCCCCTCCCCTTTCCTGGCTGCCGCCCCCCTCACTTCTCTTCTGCAGCAGGGGAGCGCAAACTTTTGCTGCTGCGCCCCCGTCTTTCCTCTGCTGGTGCTCGCGCCCCCCCCCCACCTTACCTTGATGTGACGTCACATGACACTGCGGCATCATTTGACGCAGTTGAGTGACGCTGGCAAAGTCAAGGTAAGTTTTTAGAGTTGCAGAGGCCTCAAGCGATCCCCCGGCATTTAATTTAAATGCCTTGGAGAAGAGCGTGGGGCTTCTGCAACCGCCCGCACACCCCCTGACAAATCCAGCGCCCTCCACTTTGCGCACCGCTGTCCTGCAGAGCCCTCCCCTTCCCTCAGCACCGCACATCTGTCCCTCCCTCCCCAGGCCTGCTGGTCTCTGCCTTTTGCTGGCCATGCTGCTCCAGAAGGCCCATCCAAGGGCCTCAGATAAGCCCACATGCCCCAGGTCTTCCATTCTACCACCCTCCCAGGCACCTTACCCACCCCAAGGGGGATAGGGCTTATTTTTATGTGTGTGTTTGGGGAGGGGGGCTTATTGTGTCACTGTGTGTGGCTGTGTGTCACTGTCTGGTGTGTCCCTGTGTGTTTCACTGTTCTGTGTGTGTATGTCATTGTGTGTGCGCAGGCATATTCGGGAGGTAGGTTGAGTGTGGGGAGGGGAGGAAAATACATGGGGGTGTGAGAGGGGGGAAGGAAAGGATGACGGGGATTGTGAGAGGGAGGTGGTGTATTAGAAAGGGGGGGGTTCTCGCAAGGCCACTGACTGGGTGGAGGCCCAGTGGAAACGTTAGTCCTGGGCCCCGGGAAAGCTGTCTGCAGCCCTGATCACAGGTCATCCCATGCATTGAATAGCACGTGAATACTTACATTGAACAGCACGTGAATACTTGCATTGAACAGCACGTGAATACTTGCATTGAACAGCACGTGAATACCTTCATTGAACAGATTTGCTCCAGTACATACAATGTTTGAATATGTACGAATTTGAAAATCCAAAACCAATCGCTACCTAAAACAGTTATTATGTGATTTAAACTTGCAAAAAGTCTTCAATGAACACAGTAATATTTGTCTTCGAGCAATATCACCCTTGAATTTTTTTCCCCATTGATCACAGTTTAATGAATGGGTATTTATATATTTGTACCCCAGGTAAAAGCCATTCAAATTTGATCTCCCATCACCCATCGTCAAATTCAGCAAGGTGTACTAGAGACTTTTAAACACACAACTCGATTGTTTATTTTGATTTCATTGTTACACACTTACATCCATGAGAAAGCAAAGAAATATTATAGGAGGTGAATATTTTACCAACAGGGGATGTATCTGTAAATTATTTATTAAGTTAAGTTTCCCTTTTCCCCCTCATATTCTTTCTATCTTTCTGCTTTCTTTCGCATGATCTATTTCAAAACCAGTGCCGCCTTATGTTCTTCTTATGTATGTCTTTATTTATATAGCGCCCAGTGTACTCAGCGCTTTATAAATAAAGACAATATAGTACAGAGAATAATACAATAAGCACAACCGTGTCAACCAATAGGACAGGAAACCCCTGCCAGTTTACACTCCAAGTGGAATGTTGGGAGATTTACAGAGACAAAGAGCAGCTGTGTAGAAACAGAGCACAACCACAGAGGGCAACTTCCATAGGAAATAAGAATGTATTAGCTCACAAGGATGCTGACAGGTAAAAAAAAAAAATGCACCGACACGTTTCACACACAAGCACCATATCAAGATATTTACTTCATTTATAAGGTAGGTTGTTCTGTTGCGCTGCATACTGCGGACACCTGTGGGATTTCATTAGGTGCTTATTCCTCCCTAGCCTACAGACGTCTGGACTTTAAATCAATGGATAGCCTAAAGGCTATCCGGACATTAACATTAAATGACTTACAGTCTAGAAAAGCTTTTAAAGAGCGCATGTGTTTGAGCAGCATTTCACGCCGAACTTGAGTTACAGAGAAAGCAGATGAGGGAATAAGTGCAGTAGATGGCAGTGCTTGGTCACAATGGTTGGTAGGAGTGACTGAGGGTGTGGGACAGTAGCCATGAGTCCAGGCTATTGGAGTGCTTCATTTAAGAGGCGAATTTTAGGCTTTGACTTGAAGGTGGGGAGAGAAGGTGCTTGGTGTATACAGAGTGTGGGGGAGTTCAACAGGGAAGTAGCAGTGAGGGAAAAGGTTTTGAAGGTGAGAGAGAATTGAAGATGTGGGTGAGAGTGGAGACTACGACATAAGTAAGAGATCGGATACGGTGTGCGGATATGGTATCAAGGGGGCATATGGCAGCGTAAGAGAAATTCAGCTTAGAAACTTCCAACTTTGAAACTGGAGAAAAGGAGTCAAGCGTGGAAGGAGGTTTAGGCTTAAAGAATATCCTTGTAAATAGCATCCCCCTTGCCTTTAAAGTAGTTGGCGAATGCTTGAGAAGTGAAGGAAGGATGGGAAGTGGGAGAAAGTCGTGGCAGAGAGTCAAATATAAGACGGTTTGGATTTGAGTGTTGTGTGAGGAAAAGTAGGGTTGTTTGGCTTTAGAGCAAAGTTAAAACAGGAGAGGAGAAATTTATAGTGAAGAAAATCAGCCAAAGTGTGAGATTTCCTCCAGAGGCGTTCAGAGGAGCGAATGCAAGTGCGAAGGGAGCGTGTTTGTGAATTGAGCCAAGGCCGTGGGTTAGAGGGACGGATGTGCTAGAGCCGACAAGGGGCACATAGATCAAGCGAAGAGAAGATAGAGTTGTAAGATTTGTCAGTTTCAGAGAAAGAAGAGAGGTTAGGGTTCAGGGTAGATATCCGAGCAGAGAGGTCAATGGAGTGAAGGTCTTGAGAGTAGCGAGTAGAACAGGTAGGAGGGGGTGAGGGGAATGGGTGGTGGTGAAAGGGAACAGTTTTTAGTAAAAACCAGGTCTAAGTAGTCACCATCTTTGTGGGTGCTGGAATTGGTCCATTGGTGGAGGCCAAAGGAGGTTAAAGAGAGAAGGCGAAATGCCCAGGAGACTAAGGCTACGTCCCCGCTGGAGGCTGCTGCACGCGCGCCTGGCGTCGCGTGCACAGCGCAAAACCGCGATCTGCAGGCAGCGTTCAGAGGTGCAGGGCGTGGCCAAAACGGGCGGGTGGGTGCGGCCATTATGACCACAAAACTTATTTTTATTTTTTTCAATGGAAGCATCCCCCAGTGAAAACAGCATTAGTCCAACTAGCAAAGTATTCATGACAGAATATTGGAGAGCAGCAGTACTCGGGACCCACAACAATATGTCTGATTGACCCTTGTGTACATGGATGGGCACAATGCTAGATCTGCACAAATGTATTATAGAACTGGATGCCACAAATGCAGACAAATACGAATAAAATCTCTTTCACACTTATACAGTCTCCAAAGCATGGATGCCTGCTGTTTTTTTTAATAATGTCATGGAAGTTAGGGGGACATTTAATTTGGGTGACATTGTTAGAGGCAGGGTAGCTTACATCCACGACGGCGAGGAGTCTAGCAGTGATTTTTGCACTTTGGATGTAAGTGATGGGATGCATGTTCTTAATATTATCATGCAAATCACTGTGCATCTAGTGGATGATGAATTGCCCAGAATTATGGTACCAGCTGAAAGCATTGGTTCATATCTAGATGAACTGGGAAATAGTGCTAAAGACATTACAGCAAATGTTATTCAAGGTACAGATGCAGATACAGATGACCTAATGTTACCGTTCATAGTGGAAGATCCTCCTCTTTATGGAGAGATTCTGTTTCATGGCATTGCTGAAGAAAGGTTTTCTCAGAGGGACATTATTGATGGCTCTGTTATTTATGCCTACACTAGTGGGGAAATTGACCTTCAGCGGAAAGAAGACTCTTTTTACTTAACATTATCTGCTATGTCTGAGGAGTGGACAATTGGAGGTAATACTGTTAATGGGGTTCGTGTCCAGTTCACTATTCTGCCAGTGGACAATCAGCCCCCAGCAGTTACAGTAGGTAGACAATGTGTGGTTATTGAAGGTGAAAAGAATGTCATAACCCCTTCACATTTGAGTGCAGAAGATACTGACACCCCAAATGATGATATGCTTTGCACAAAAGCTGTGCAGCCTACTTCTGGATATGTAGAGAACATTTCCCCAGCTTCAGGCTCTGAAAAAAAATCAAGATCAGGAACCCCTATTAGTGCATTTACATTAAAAGATATCAAATTGGGGCATATTTACTATGTACTGTATAAAGCATCCACAAAGGTGTGGAGCCTGTGGAAGATAGGTTCACTTTCCGTTGCTCTGATGGAAGAAACTTGTCCCAGAAACATTTCTTTCCTATTGCAATTATTCCAGCCAATGATGAAAAGCCTGACGTTTATAAGAGAGAATTTGTTATGGAAGGAATGAGTCATGTTGTTGACACCCCTATACGATAGCTATGAAGTGTGCTAGCCTCTGATTGGCTCCCTGGCGCACCACTTGACCCTGTCGCCGCTTGGGAACACAATCCAGTTGTATCCCCTGCTGGCTGATGCGTCACAGAACGAAGAGGGCCAGGAAGCGAGGAGACGCCAGGGCCTGCTAGTGAGGAGGTAAGGGATCGGTGTGAGGCGCGCGCCACCGTCACCAGCAGGGGCCTCGCCTACGGGATCATCAATATGACAGGTGAAGTTATATATATGCAAAACCGAATATAAGCTCAAGGAAAACACAATAAACTAGAACTAATGAATAGCAATAAAAACGGAGCAAAAATCGGGTTAAGGGAGGATGTAATCAAGCCCTGTAGCAAATGTGAATAAACAGGAGGATAGGAGGAGACACATATATGGGAAAAAATGAAGTAAAACAAAGAGAACACTCACAAGAGGACTGAGTATGGTTCTCAGTGAATGTCCAGCGCTTGTGTCTTAACCCCGTGTCTCCGGTATGCCCGGTGTGGAGCACTTAATTACTCACAAGGTTTCACCGTCCTGCTCTTCCAGCTGACAGGGCGCCTGTGCCGGTCAGCTGTTACAGAGATCCTCCGTGACCCCCGTACGCACCTTCTTCAATCATGTGCACCAGAGAAGTGAAAGGTAGATTGATGAAACTGCAGCTCCCAAGAAGATTGAAACCTCACCAGCGATTGAAAAAAAAAAAAATTATATATATTTATTCAACTACATAAACATGACACAGACAAAGACAACTCTCCTCCCACGCATTTTACGCCCCCTATGGCGCTTTCTCAAGGAGTATATGAGAAATCGCCATAGGGGGCGTGAAACGCATGGGAGGAGAGTTGTCCTTGTTTGTCTGTGTCATGTTTATGTAGTTCAATAAATATATATATTCTTTTTTCAATCGCTAGTGAGGTTTCAATCTTCTTGGGAGCTGCAGTCTCATCAATCTACCTTTCACTTCTCTGACAGCTGAAGTTAGACCAGTAAAAGGATAGGAGAGCCAGAGGAGAGAAAGCAGGAAAGCCAGGATTCTAAGTCAGAAAGAAAGGCGGAGGTAGAGGCTGTAGAGGTTGGCGCTCTGTAGAGGACTGCCACATGCAGAGAGAAAGGGTGGAAAAGCTGGACAGCGTGAACCTCAAAAGGAAGAGAATCAAACAGATGGAGGCATAGGGCAGAGCTGATATTGGCACAAGGATTAGAGGAGACCATCCCGGCCATTGGGGAGTGGAGTGTGATAGAGGGACCACCATAGGACATAGCAACCTCCACAGCAGAGTCATGTTGTGAGAGATTTCTGTTAGTGAAAAGAGGTGAAGAGAGCAGACAGGCACGTACAACCCGAGCGTATACATCAAACCTAATAAGAGGGATTTACAAAGTTTTTTTGGTCTTGTTTTTATATAAATGAAACAAACATGTATCTCCCATGAAAGCTGTATATCCACAAGTTGTGTAATACGGCAAAAAGTAAAAGGTGACACTATACTAATTTGCATGTAATTTCCCAGAATCCCTGGCTGCAGTGGGGAAATAATGGGGGAATACAGGGTTGCAGACCTGTCTGAGACATGTCAATATGCTCACACATGGTATTTTTATTTGATTTGATTTCTGGTGCATCAACATATGATTTGATTTCTGGTGCACACAAGAGATATCTTTTAGAAAGCAAATACAGTTGCAAAAATATTCTTTATATATATATATATAAAAACATTTTTCTATTATAAAACAGGATACCTGAAAATAAAAATAGCGTTAGAAAAATATATTATTTCAATTGTTTGATAAGGAAAGATTAATATACATAATTCACAAGTTGTAGCACTAAACTCTGACATCCTACCACACAAATTATAGAGGAGCAGGATCGTACATGCTTATTTTGCGAGACCAGTATGGAGATGTGATCACATATAGCACTGCAGAGAAATACACCGAATCATTCTGTGACTAAGGAGGATAATCACAGTGAGAGCCGCACAGACCGTGCCAGCAATGAGCAGTAACCCCGGCAGAAACATGGGTGTCAGCAACCAAGTCCGGATATTCAATCATTTGTACCGCTGGTTTCTTCTTTCTGTGCCAGGTTTATTTCCTTGGGGCTAATAAGTTCCCATGTTGCTGCTTCAGTTGTCTGTCTCCCATACCACAAACCAAACCTTTAGATGCAGGAAGAAAATAACAGGGGGGGGGGGGGGGGGGAGGAATATAGAATTATACAATATAATGATAAACTTAAGCAAGAGAAATCACAGCTACTTGAAATGGAACAGAATCAAAAGTGGTTTTAAATTGCAACATTATTTTTTTTATTATACTTGTGACTAGCGCAGATCCAGTTTGTTTGAAAAACACTACTTTTCCACGTGCAATGCCTCCCCAAACAGTGGCCAATTACAAGTACTATGCTATTATTTTCACCACACCCCAGGAAATCAGAGAATATATTGATGTATATACAATTTCTATTTGATTGCCACTGTGTCAGTCTATGGTTGCAATGCTATTCCTCCAGACTCTGCTTTTCCCAATCCTCATGGGTTTATCGTCTCTCTTCCCCCCCCAAGTAAGGGCAGTGACATCAGCAGACTGGAATTGAAGCTTCATCTAATTCCATCTGCCATGTTCTATCCCAGGCAGCAGCAATTCTGTTCAGAAATGTCCCAATCAATTTAAGGGAGGGCCTGAAAGAGGCCATTTGTAAAATAAAAGTATCACAGATAGAACGTTTAAAAATCACACAAATGATTTCATGTGTAAATGGCAGCAACTGTATATACTGTACATCCAAAAGTGTGACAAAAGAAAAAGATTGCATATTTAAAGGAGAAAAAATAGGGGGTACAGTGGTTTGTACTCCAAAGGAAATTCACTCAAATGCACACTACCTAAATTTAAAATTTAACCTTTAATAGCAACTACTTAAAACATATATTACCAATTTGAAAATGTGATAACGTTTAAAAATAAATTAAATAAAGTAACTAGTGCAGACAGGCAGTCTCTAATATTGAATGTTCCAGTATATTATTAAAACTGAAGGATAAGAGGCTGCTAGGGTGCACACAGCCGGAGTGAGCAAACGAGCCCACCACTTCACTGATGAGCCTGATAGATAGTAAACATCATTGGGGCTATTAGTATGGCCTCCTAATCAGGTCTTAAACCAATGCAGAAATCCCTGCCTGGCCACTGCCCTAGGACGCGTGTTGATGATGTCAGCCCCCTTCATGGGGTTATTTTAATACAGTAATTGTCAGCCGTTCACTAGATTAGCCATATTTATAAAAACTAGGGCAGTGGCCAGGCAGGGATTTCTGCATTGGTTTAAGACCTGATTAGGAGGCCATACTAATAGCCCCAATGATGTTTACTATCTATCAGGCTCATCAGTGAAGTGGTGGGCTCGTTTGCTCACTCCGGCTGTGTGCACCCTAGCAGCCTCTTATCCTTCAGTTTTAATAATATACTGGAACATTCAATATTAGAGACTGCCTATCTGCACTAGTTACTTTATTTAATTTATTTTTAAACGTTATCACATTTTCAAATTGGTAATATATGTTTTAAGTAGTTGCTATTAAAGGTTAAATTTTAAATTTAGGTAGTGTGCATTTGAGTGAATTTCCTTTGGAGTACAGATCACTGTACCCCCTATTTTTTCTGATTCACTTCAGTTCACAGTTGCACCTACTTTTCATTATCAATCGAATTTATTACCATTATAATTCTCTTCACAATTAGTATGGTTTAGTTGATCACTCCCTTATCCCCTTCTCATATTTAAAGGAGAAGTTTTAAAAAAGGTTATTAATAATAATGTCTAATAATTCATTTCAAGCTTTCTGTGCCTGCAGGCGATGGCCTACTACGAAAGGTTATGTGACGGCAAATTTAAAGCAGCAATGCCACCCAGCAACCCAGCTAATTATATAGCTTGTAATAACTCGGCAAGAACATATGCTAGGAAAATGCTTCGCCTGACATGTCATTTGATATCATGGCATCAGTGACAGACAGTGCAGCATCAGAGGAAGGGGTTACCCTGGCCTTACCCTGCAAGCATTGGTATGTGCAATGTGTTCTGTTATTATTCCTCGTTTCGTTAACATCTAGGGGGGGTGGGGGGGGGGGGGGGAAAGGGGGAAGTAAACTTACAAGCTCTTAATTTTTGAGTCCCGTGGTCTGGAGTCCACGCAGTCAGTGCCTGGCGTCTCTATCCATGTGCTATCTTCATCATCACTGCAGCAAGAGAAACAGTTATAGCACGCAAATTTTTTTTTAAAAAAAAGCTTTATTAGAGTACCCCACTGCCCAAAAAATAAATTTCAGGTCTTTTCCATTTTATTCTATAGATTTTTTTTTTTGCATTTTAAAAGGTATTTCCCCCCCCCCCCCCCATCTCCATCTTTATTTTATCTCTCTATTCCACATAATATATTATATATATCAGCGGTGCGCAATGTGGGGGGCGCGAGATTCACTGCGGGGGGGGGGGGGGCGCGAGGTTTACAGAGGCCCCCGCACGCTTCCCGAATGCATTTAAATTAAGTGCCGGGGGAGCTGCAGGGCCTCTGTACACCTAACTCACCTTGATTCAGACGCCCCTGGTGACACGTCGCCATGGCAACGTGACGTCATGACACCAAGACGTCTGAATCAAGGTAAGAGGGGGGGGGGGGGGTGGGGGAGGCGCGAGGAGAGGGGGAAAGCCAGCAGGGGGGCGCAGGGGAATAAGATTGTGCCCCCCTGATATATACTGTTTGTTTTTAGAATTTTATTTAGTGTATAAAATATATTTTTAATTACAGAAGGGTGACAAAAAGTAAATGAAGGGGTGAGATAGAGAAAAGAATGAAAGGGAGATAAGGGGAGAGAGAGGAGCGTGGCTGGCTTGCTTGTCAGCTTCAATCATTGTAGAGAACATTGACCCAGATCCACAGAGGCGTCACACACACCAGGGAGTGTCCGGAACTAAACAGCATTCATTTCAGCTTCGGGGGAGATACTTACCTCGGAAGGGGGTGCTGGTAGCAGCCCTGACGGGGCTATTAATATGGCGACTTAAATGTGCCGTGTCCTACGGGCCAATAGGAATTCGTGATGTCATTCCTTGCGGCTTCCTATTGGCCCATGTGACACGGGACCTTTAAACTGCAGAGAGATACCGGCACCACTTACAGAGGTAAATATCTCGGAAAGCAGGGAGTCCCGGAGCTGAAATTAATGCAGTTCCGTTCCGGAGACCCCCTGCTTCAAACCTATTAAAACATTTTTTATTTTATTTTTTTAAACACACACAAAAAAAAAATGTGTTGCCAGGAATGCTCCCTCAACTCCATGTTAAATTGTCACTGCCTCAAATAACATGTCTTGCATGACAACTCTCTTACCTAAAGGTGGCGCTACTCCCATCTAGACCCTGAAATATGGGCTTTGAGAGAGAGATTCAAATGATAACACAAAGGTGTGCTTGGGGAGGCATACAAGTGCATCTGGACCTTTCAAACATATTAAAGAGACAATCCAAGCAGCTTAAAAATGTTTTATTTATTTTTTGGGTTTTAATATATGCAGCCTTTGATTACCTTTATTGCAAACTAATTACCTAAGCTGCCGATCGATTAGTTCTCCCGTGATCGATCAGCAAAGATCCTGCTTCCCAGGGTTCTTTAAATGGCCGTCAGACAGAAACAACAGCGCAAACACAATAGTGAAGTACTTTCAAAAAAGTGTACAAAACATAAAAGAATATATATCTGCATTGTTCGACAAACCTATACATTTGCTCGCCCCGGGCGAGTGGATTTAACCCCCGGGCGAGTAAATATTGGCCCAAGCAGCACACGTTTGGTACTAGGTGGCGAGTAGATTTTTTGGTGATTTGTCAAACACTGTATATCTGCGTACATCAGGTTAAAAGTTTACAGGCATGAAATGCACTCAGGCATAAGTTACCAACACTGCTCGCCGTGGAGAGAAGGAACACTCTGGTACTCAGTCCCTCAGATATGGCAGCTGGGCATTCAGGGTGGATGTCAGGATACAGGTCACTCGGCTAGTTCTTATATCCAATATTCTCCTTCCAGCTCGTTGGCCTCCGATCAGCTGATCCGTGAGGTCAGGAGAAAAGAAGGAAAATCTGCAGGGGCAGCCGATGATGCACTCCCGCCTGCTGTGCAGTTCCTCAGTACAGCTTCACGACACGCCGTCAGACGAGGACGGCCGTCAAGCCGAGATGACGTCGCTCGAAATCAAACAAGCTCCCAATGGGTAATAGAAGCAGTGACTAAAGGCCACCAAAAGTATATTCAGGAGTCACTCGTTACGCCTCGTAGTTCCAACCGGTTTCGTGGTCTGAAAACCACTTCATCAGACCACGAAACCGGTTGGAACTACGAGGCGTAACGAGTGACTCCTGAATATACTTTTGGTGGCCTTTAGTCACTGCTTCTATTACCCATTGGGAGCTTGTTTGATTTCGAGCGACGTCATCTCTGCTTGACGGCCGTCCTCGTCTGACGGCGTGTCGTGAAGCTGTATTGAGGAACTGCACAGCAGGCGGGAGTGCATCATTGGTTGCCCCTGCAGATTTTCCTTCTTTTCTCCTGACCTCACGGATCAGCTGATCGGAGGCCAACGAGCTGGAAGGAGAATATTGGATATAAGAACTAGCCGATTGACCTGTATCCTGACATCCACCCTGCATGCCCAGCTGCCATATCTGAGGGACTGAGTACCAGAGTGTTCCTTCTCTCCACGGCGAGCGGTGTTGGTAACTTATGCCTGAGTGCATTACATGCCTGTAAACTTTTAACCTGATGTACGCAGATATATACTCTTTTATGTTTTATACACTTTTTTGAAAGTACTTCACTACTGTATTGTGTTTGCGCTGTTTTTTCTGTCTCACTGCTATTTAGGGGTGCTGAGCCTCTACACACTTAACGGCTGCAGACGCCAAACTCAACATTCAGAGGTTGTTGATTATTTAATATTATATCACAGAGGTGTATATGGGTTACGAGTACATTAGAGAATAACTTTAGTTGCGCACTGTTATCTTTTTCTTTTCTCTAAATGGCCGCCTTTCAGCATCAAATAAATCCTTCAGTCAGTGTAACACAGCAGCTACAATGTATTCTTATATTACTGAGGTAACATTATCTATTGTTACGTTTGCAGCTCAAACTGCCGGGAATATTGGTAACAAATGATCCCAAACAGGGAAGTGTTGCAAAGACCTTGCACTGCTGGGGAAGTGTTTAAAACCTTCTATAGAAATCAAAGGATGAGCAGTATATTAAAACTCATTAAAAGTGGCATAAAGAGTTGAATAATAAAAAATGTAAAAAATAAAATAAAGTGATATCCAATACTACAGAGCTGATTTATTTAAAAAAAAACACACATATAGGAAATTGCATGGATTGCTCCTTTAATTCTCACTCCCTCAATGATGCTTTCATTTATGTTAACGCCGTGTAGAGTCACTAACGGACTCCGTGGTTCTGCGCCAGTGAGAGCAACAAGATATGAAAGGCCAGCTCAATTCTTCATATAGCGAGTCGTAAACATCCGGGCCTGTACTGTACCGTACTACTTATATAACCTGGTTCCATAACCGTTCCCAGTCTATCATATTTTGCAATGTGTGAAATGTGATCATGGACTTGTTTAAATGAGGGAGGGCTTGTTTGTATTCAGGACATAGCTATTACCCATCTGGTTAGCCATGAAAACGTGGGCCATATATTTGGCTGTGTATTTATTGATATTTAAAATGGGTTTACCCAGCAACAAAGTCCATGGATCTTTATCAATAGTAATGTCAACAGTAGCTTTAATAAACCTCGATATGCTATCCTATACATTTTGAATCCTGGAAGAAAAGAGGACAATACGTGATCGAGAACCTCTCTTGCCCAACATTCCTCCCGCATAATGGGGAAGCGTAATGGATTCATCGTATTTAATGTATTGGTTGACAGTGTGATACCCCTATACAGGAGTTTATAGGAATTTCCCTTGGCTAGTTGTTCATATTGAACTTTTGGCGGCAGGCTCCCACAAGTCTTGCCAATCCTCCAGATACAACTCTTGTCCAAATTCCCTCACCCCAGAGATTATATATTGAGCTTTTTTGATGACCCCAATTGAAACTAGAAGTCTATATTCAAATAAAGTGGGTTTAGTTTGATCCTGAGGGTGCAGGCATACATTTATATTTGACAAGCGTCCCAAAGTTTACAAGTTTTACTTACAATCATATTATTGTGAATATTTTTAGGTTTACATTTTCTGTCCATCCATAATAAAAATTAGATACAAAATGTGTTACAGGATCACTCCATCTTTTACTTCAACGGAGAAGGTGACATCACCAGCTGACCTAGTTAAAGCCGCTTTGTAATATGTTGTGACTGATGGAAGCGCCACAGTCTCTCTTCTCGTAACTTCGAGAGAACGTTTCTGTGGATCCTAGCTTTCTTACCACTCCAACAAAAATTGAAAACAAATCCGTAGTAAGGATAACCCCCTTTTCTGCTACCGAAATAGGTAACGTATGAAATCAATGTGGAATACCAGAAAGAATATTCATCTTAACTGAGCAGAGTTGACCTTCCCAGGAGATGGGGAAATTGTGCCAAGATGTCAAATCTCCGATTCGTTTCTTGAAAAGAGGGGGGTAATAGGCCCAGTAGAGTGTTTGGCAATCGCGGGTTCATGTTGACCCCTAATTATTCAGTATTGTGTGAGTTCCGACTGAAGTGGAAGAGTAATTAAGAGTAATTGCCCAGTGTGTGCTGGAATGTTAATGGTTAGTGCTTCACATTTTGAGTTGTTGATGTGGAAGCCAGAAAGTTGGCTAAACCTACTCAACAGTTTCAATAAAATGAGGTAAAGTCATCCACGGTTTTGTGCTGTTAACAGTAGATCACCCACAAATAGGGGCAGCCGGAATTCCTCATTAACAATCATACTACAAACGGATATGTCGGGATCAGAGAGGATGAGTAACTAAGCAGTACCAGGGAGACTGCAAACAGTAAAAGGAGAGGGAGAGAGATTGTCCCTGGTGGGTCCCACTAGGTATGGGAAATCCGCTGGACTGTTGTCCATTTACACTGACCAACATTGAGGGGTTAATTTATAGAGCTCCAATACCCTGAATGAGATTAGGAACAAAACCAAAAGCGTGCAGAGCATGAAACTCCAGGAGAGCCTGTCACAGGCTTTTCTGCATCCAATGCCAAAGCCACTGCAGGTCATTTGTTTAATTGGGCGTTAACGATTATATCTTTAAGACATCTTGTGTTATTCACAGCTTGTCTATCTTTGATGAAATCCAGATTTAACCTGTTGGCCAAGATTTTCATATACATTTTAACATCTGTTTTTAATAATGGTTACTGGCTATGTACTTTAGCCCATGCTGTGCTGAAACGTTGTGCAATATGGCAGGCGTAAGCTTACAGGGGACCCTATTAAAATGGATTTGAAGGAAAAGGTGACCTGCAGGGGGAGCACTGTATGCTAAAAGATAATGGGGAAAAGCAGGGTTGCAGACCTGTCCGAGACATATGAATGTGCTCACAAGTGCTATTTTTCATAATGAAATAGAACTAGCACAGTTCGCGGGGTCGTTGCCCTCCTTGGGGACTATTGTAATGGACCAATGTAATCGTGTGAAAGTTTTGGAAGATTAAAAGCAGAAATCTCAGCGGGTGCATTATATTTTTTGTGTTGGAGCATTCTTAGAAGTGACCGTTTGACACACACACACACACACACACACACACACACACACACACACACACACACACACACACACACACACACCTGTAATGTTCTTAGGTTACACATATACGGTCTGCGCATTTTATGCTGCTCGGATATGGGCGGATGCATTCGATTCGATAGTACATGTAAACGACATGGACATCCCATGGTGACATTTTATTGTCGCACAAGACGGGGCTCTGACCTGCTGGTGGGAGACTCCATGATTCCCAGCATCTTGGCTTTGATCTTTTTCCGTTGCTTCCGTATGGCGGATTTCATCCCGGCCAATAGGAGGCTGGGGATTCTCTCATCATTCAGCAGCTCCCTGAAAAACACGCAGAGGAGCGTTCTGTCACTGCCAGCTCTGGTCTCTACTTCTCCCTTCTAAAGTACAGTAATGACCGCACAACATGAGAACTTGGATATTACACATGTAGCACAAGACATCGCTTCCCCATGGGACACGAAGGCAATGGTTGGCACGGCGTATCCCAATGCCCATGATACCAGGGGTTCCAGTCCTCAAGACCCTCCCCCACTCCCAAC
This sequence comes from Ascaphus truei, assembly GCF_040206685.1. Lineage (NCBI taxonomy): Eukaryota > Metazoa > Chordata > Amphibia > Anura > Ascaphidae > Ascaphus > Ascaphus truei. The sequence continues at coordinate 109,110,840 of NC_134485.1, read as the reverse complement.
AGGTCAGGTTTTCAGGATATCCCTGCTTCAGCATAGGCGGCTCCTGTGCTGAAGCAGGGATATCCTGAAAACCTGACCTTTTGAGGGGGCGGGGGTCTTGAGGACTGGAGTTGAGCTCCCTTGTATTATACCGTACAATGAACTTGGCTACACCTGCATACTGCATGGCCCCCAGAAATAACATTTACCTATGGTTGCATAAATTCAATCTAACTATAGCCGACGGTGACAGTCTCGGCTCCGTGATTACATTGCCTTAAGTGCAGACAGATTGACACAAGCTTTTTCCCTGACGTTACAATGAAGGGAAATTAGAAATGACTCCAGCTCAGGCTAGAAAGGGTGGGTCAGCAGAGTCAGTACCAGTCGGAGCATGATTAGCCAAGTAATCAAAAAAAGGTGCAATCCCCGACAACGGACCGAGAAACGACATTTTGTGCAAATTATTTCACAATCGAAATTGTCATCCGTAATCAAATGTAACCAAGCTTAAAGAAGCAATCCAAGCATTGATTTATTTACACTGGATTGAAGCCGGGGGGTTCCCGGAGCTGAACCCCTATAATTTAAGCTCCGGGGGCCCCCTTGCTTCCAGAGATACTTATAGGGGGCGCCGGTATCCCTGCAGTTTAAAAGCTCCCGCATCAGGCTAGCCAATAGGAAGCCGAACCTGATGACGTCACAGCTTCTTATTGGCCCGCAGGGCGCGGGAGCTTTGAAAATCCACCATTACGTGAGCCCTGCAAACCGAGCGGCTACCGACACCCCCTACGGAGGTAAGTATCTCCGGAAGCAGGGGCGTCCCGGAGATGAAATTAATGGGGTTCAGCCCCAGTGACCCCCTGCTCCAATCCTATGTATATTGAAAACAAAATGTAAAAAAAGGAGAAAAAACACAGCACGTTTGGATTGCCGCTTTAAAGCAAAGAAGTGTCTGATTTTGTTTTCTTTTTGTGGGGGCCAACAGTATAAGTTGGTCTTCGGAGGGATTGCCACTTTCAGCAACTTTTAAAAGGGGTTACAGGGTGGTCTGCAGGCTTGTGTGCAGGTTTAACTTCTCATAACATTGAATGAAAGCAATAAGTGACACCAAGTGCATGTCATTACCCAGAATCCCTGGCTGCACAGGAATCACTGTATACTGTGTGTGATTATGGGGTAATGTGCTCATACAGTAAGTGTTCTTCATTATTACTGTTGTCATTAACAGGGATACTAACCCTAATAAATATTTAAACGAGGCATTACTCATTTTGCTACTTTTCATTGAAAATGGTGCGCGGCTCCATTAAGTTGTCTAGGAAACTAGTACCATAAATTGCAAGGGCCGCTCTCTCTGAGCACTGCAGCCTCCTGTATAAACTGGGAAACTCAGAGAGGAGATTTCGCTGGTCCCAGGTTTGCATTCGGGAACAGTCGGGGAGAGACGGTCAATTGTCCCGGGCCAGGTGGCCTGTCCGGCCAGCACTGACCATTGGGCCCGGTCAGAGGTTGGGACCAACATCCAAGTCAAGCTCTCGCTCACTATCCCCAGATTCGGCCGTGTAAACCCCCGCGCCGGAAGTTGTGCGGGCTGATCAGCAAGACACCGGACCCATCCAGGTACAGTGTGTGGGTATTTTGTGTATGGGGGGAGGGTATTTTGTGTATGGGGGGAGGGTATTTTGTGTATGGGGGGGGGGGGTATTTTGTGTATGGGGGGAGGGTATTTTGTGTATGGGGGGGGGGGGTATTTTGTGTATGGGGGGAGGGTATTTTGTGTATGGGGGGGGGGTATTTTGTGTATGGGGGGAGGGTATTTTGTGTATGGGGGGGGAGGGTATTTTGTGTATGGGGGGAGGGTATTTTGTGTATGGGGGGGAGGGTATTTTGTGTATGGGGGGGCAGGGTATTTTGTGTATGGGGGGGAGGGTACTTTGTGTATGGGGGGAGGGTATTTTGTGTATGGGGGAAGGGTATTTTGTGTATGGGGGGAGGGTATTTTGTGTATGGGGGGAGGGTATTTTGTGTATGGGGGGAGGGTATTTTGTGTATGGGGGGGGAGGGTATTTTGTGTATGGGGGGGGGGTATTTTGTGTATGGGGGGAGGGTATTTTGTGTATGGGGGGAGGGTATTTTGTGTATGGGGGGAGGGTATTTTGTGTATGGGGGGGGAGGGTATTTTGTGTATGGGGGGGGAGGGTATTTTGTGCATGGGGGGGAGGGTATTTTGTGTATGGGGGGGGGGTATTTTGTGTATGGGGGGAGGGTATTTTGTGTATGGGGGGAGGGTATTTTGTGTATGGGGGGAGGGTATTTTGTGTATGGGGGGGAGGGTATTTTGTGTATGGGGGGGGAGGGTATTTTGTGCATGGGGGGGAGGGTATTTTGTGTACGGGGGGGGGAAGGTATTTTGTGTACGGGGGGGAGGGTATTTTGTGTATGGGGGGGGAGGGTATTTTGTGTATTTTGTGTATGGGGGGTAAGGTATTTTGTGTATGGGGGGTAGGTACTTTGTGTATGGGGGGGAGGGTATTTTGTGTATGGGGGGAGGGTATTTTGTGTATGGGGGGGGGGTATTTTGTGTATGGGGGGGGTATTTTGTGTATGGGGGGAGGGTATTTTGTGTATGGGGGGAGGGTATTTTGTGTATGGGGGGGAAGGTATTTTGTGTATGGGGGGGTATTTTGTGTATGGGGGAGGGTATTTTGTGTATGGGGGAGGGTATTTTGTGTATGGGGGAGGGTATTTTGTGTATGGGGGGGAGGGTATTTTGTGTATGGGGGGGAGGGTATTTTGTGTATGGGGGGGAAGGTATTTTGTGTACGGGGGAGGGTATTTTGTGAATGGGGGAGGGTATTTTGTGTATGGGGGGAGGGTACTTTGTGTATGGGGGGGAGGGTATTTTGTGTATGGGGGGAGGGTATTTTGTGTATGGGGGGAGGGTATTTTGTGTATGGGGGGAGGGTATTTTGTGTATGGGGGGAGGGTATTTTGTGTATGGGGGGGGAGGGTATTTTGTGTATGGGGGGGGAGGGTATTTTGTGTATGGGGATGAGAGGGTATTTTGTGTATGGGGATGAGGGTATTTTGTGTATGGGGGGGGAGGGTATTTTGTGTATGGGGGGAGGGTATTTTGTGTATGGGGGGAGGGTATTTTGTGTATGAGGGGAGGGTATTTTGTGTACGGGGGGAGGGTATTTTGTGTACGGGGGGAGGGTATTTTGTGTAGGGGGGGAGGGTATTTTGTGTATGGGGGGGAGGGTATTTTGTGTATGGGGGTAAGGTATTTTGTGTATGGGGGGTAGGTACTTTGTGTATGGGGGGGGGAGGGTATTTTGTGTATGGGGGGAGGGTATTTTGTGTATGGGGGGAGGGTATTTTGTGTATGGGGGGGAAGGTATTTTGTGTATGGGGGGGGTATTTTGTGTATGGGGGAGGGTATTTTGTGTATGGGGGAGGGTACTTTGTGTATGGGGGGGAGGGTATTTTGTGTATGGGGGGGAAGGTATTTTGTGTATGGGGGGGAAGGTATTTTGTGTACGGGGGAGGGTATTTTGTGAATGGGGGGAGGGTATTTTGTGTATGGGGGGAGGGTATTTTGTGTATGGGGGGTAAGGTATTTTGTGTATGGGGGGTAGGTACTTTGTGTATGGGGGGGGAGGGTATTTTGTGTATGGGGGGAGGGTATTTTGTGTATGGGGGGAGGGTATTTTGTGTATGGGGGGGAAGGTATTTTGTGTATGGGGGGGTATTTTGTGTATGGGGGAGGGTATTTTGTGTATGGGGGAGGGTATTTTGTGTATGGGGGAGGGTACTTTGTGTATGGGGGGGAGGGTATTTTGTGTATGGGGGGGAAGGTATTTTGTGTACGGGGGAGGGTATTTTGTGAATGGGGGGGAGGGTATTTTGTGTATGGGGGGGGTACTTTGTGTATGGGGGGGAGGGTATTTTGTGTATGGGGGAGGGTATTTTGTGTATGGGGGAGGGTATTTTGTGTATGGGGGAGGGTACTTTGTGTACGGGAGGAGGGTACTTTGTGTACGGGAGGAGGGTATTTTGTGTACGGGGGGAGGGTATTTTGTGTACGGGGGGAGGGTATTTTGTGTATGGGGGGAGGGTATTTTGTGTACGGGGGGGAGGGTATTTTGTGTACGTGGGGGAAGGTATTTTGTGTACGGGGGGAGGGTATTTTGTGTATGGGGGGGGTACTTTGTGTATGGGGGGGGAGGGTATTTTGTGTATGGGGGGAGGGTATTTTGTGTATGGGGGGAGGGTATTTTGTGTATGGGGGGGAGGGTATTTTGTGTACGGGGGGGAGGGTATTTTGTGTACGGGGGGAGGGTATTTTGTGTACGGGGGGGAGGGTATTTTGTGTACGTGGGGGAGGGTATTTTGTGTACGTGGGGGAAGGTATTTTGTGTACGTGGGGGAAGGTATTTTGTGTACGGGGGGGAGGGTATTTTGTGTATGGGGGGGAGGGTATTTTGTGTATGGGGGTAAGGTATTTTGTGTATGGGGGGAGGGTACTTTGTGTATGGGGGGGGGAGGGTATTTTGTGTATGGGGGGGGGAGGGTATTTTGTGTATGGGGGAGGGTATTTTGTGAATGGGGGGAGGGTATTTTGTGTATGGAGGGGGTATTTTGTGTATGGAGGGGGTATTTTGTGTATGGGGGGAAGGTATTTTGTGTATGGGGGGAAGGTATTTTGTGTATGAGGGGGAAGGTATTTTGTGTATGAGGGGGAAGGTATTTTGTGTATGAGGGGGAAGGTATTTTGTGTATGGGGGGAGGGTATTTTGTGTATGGGGGAGGGTATTTTGTGTATGGGGGGAGGGTACTTTGTGTATGGGGGGGAGGGTATTTTGTGTATGGGGGAGGGTATTTTGTGTATGGGGGGGAGGGTATTTTGTGTATGGGGATGAGGGTATTTTGTGTATGGGGATGAGGTTATTTTGTGTATGGGGGGGAGGGTATTTTGTGTATGGGGGGGAGGGTATTTTGTGTATGGGGGGGAGGGTATTTTGTGTATGGGGGGAGGGTATTTTGTGTATGGGGGGAGGGTATTTTGTGTATGGGGGGAGGGTATTTTGTGTTCGGGGGGGAGGGTATTTTGTGTACGTGGGGGAAGGTATTTTGTGTACGGGGGGAGGGTATTTTGTGTATGGGGGGAGGGTATTTTGTGTATGGGGGGAGGGTACTTTGTGTATGGGGGGGAGGGTATTTTGTGTATGGGGGGGGAGGGTATTTTGTGTATTGGGGGGGAGGGTATTTTGTGTATGGGGGGGGGGAGGGTATTTTGTGTATGGGGGGGGAGGGTATTTTGTGTATGGGGGGGGTATTTTGTGTATGGGGGAGGGTATTTTGTGTATGGGGGAGGGTATTTTGTGTATGGGGGGGTATTTTGTGTATGGGGGGGAAGTTATTTTGTGTATGGGGGGAAGGTATTTTGTGTATGAGGGGGAAGGTATTTTGTGTATGGGGGAGGGTATTTTGTGTATGGGAGGAGGGTATTTTGTGTATGGGGGGAGGGTACTTTGTGTATGGGGGGGAGGGTATTTTGTGTATGGGGGGAGGGTATTTTGTGTATGGGGGGGGAGGGTATTTTGTGTATGGGGGGGGAGGGTATTTTGTGTATGGGGGGAGGGTATTTTGTGTATGGGGGGAGGGTATTTTGTGTATGGGGGGAGGGTATTTTGTGCATGGGGGGAGGGTATTTTGTGCATGGGGGGAGGGTATTTTGTGTATGGGGGGAGGGTATTTTGTGTATGGGGAGGGTATTTTGTGTATGGGGGGGTATTTTGTGTATGGGGGGTATTTTGTGTATGGGGGGAGGGTATTTTGTGTATGGGGGGGTATTTTGTGTATGGGGGGGGTATTTTGTGTATGGGGGGGGTATTTTGTGTATGGGGGAGGGTATTTTGTGTATGGGGGAGGGTATTTTGTGTATGGGGGAGGGTACTTTGTGTATGGGGGGGAGGGTATTTTGTGTATGGGGGGAAGGTATTTTGTGTACGGGGGAGGGTATTTTGTGAATGGGGGGAGGGTATTTTGTGAATGGGGGGGAGGGTATTTTGTGTATGGGGGGGTACTTTGTGTATGGGGGGGAGGGTATTTTGTGTATGGGGGAGGGTATTTTGTGTATGGGGGGGACCGTATTTTGTGTATGGGGATGAGGGTATTTTGTGTATGGGGGGGAGGGTATTTTGTGTATGGGGGGGAGGGTATTTTGTGTATGGGGGGGAGGGTATTTTGTGTATGGGGGGGAGGGTATTTTGTGTATGGGGGGGAGGGTATTTTGTGTATGGGGGGAGGGTATTTTGTGTATGGGGGGGGGGGTATTTTGTGTATGGGGGAGGGTATTTTGTGTATGGGGGGGACGGTATTTTGTGTATGGGGGGGACGGTATTTTGTGTATGGGGGGGAGGGTATTTTGTGTATGGGGGGGAGGGTATTTTGTGTATGGGGGGAGGGTATTTTGTGTATGGGGGGGAGGGTATTTTGTGTATGGGGGGGAGGGTATTTTGTGTATGGGGGGGAGGGTATTTTGTGTATGGGGGGGAGGGTATTTTGTGTATGGGGGGGAGGGTATTTTGTGTATGGGGGGAAGGGTATTTTGTGTATGGGGGGAGGGTATTTTGTGTATGGGGGGGGGGGTATTTTGTGTATGGGGGGGAGGGTATTTTGTGTAGGGGGGAGGGGGGGGATTTTAGTCCTGCACCTTGGGAAAGCTGTCTGTGGCCTGGACTGCATTTATAACCTCTTCACTGGCAGAAGCGCCCTCCTGTGGAGAGGGGGGGGAGAATATTTCTTTGTCGTGCTCGATGTGGGACGGCCAATAGCAAAATGAACACTGACATTGCCGGTTTCTATTGGTCACACGGCGGCCATGTTTAAAGTTGTAAGTGTCAAACATCAGCACAAAAAAATAAATCTCAGGAACTGGGGGTCCCTGCACGTCAGAGAACCCCCGGGTCTGCCCTGTTTTTGGTGGGTATTGTTACTGCAACAAAATTTTGTTTTCTCAACTGGTTCTTTTTGATATAATGCTTTGTAGGGAGGGGGGGGGGGAGTAAATAATATGAACGGCCATAGAATTTCATTAGAAGAAATGGTTTTGCCTCATTGTGCTGCAGGTTTTAAAGGGTACAATGCCCACAATATACACGTCAGCATTCTACAGGGGTATTATAGAAGATATAGTACAGGATAATACCAGAGATAAGTGCGTCAGATATACAAGAAAACATTAGGATTTGTAGTCCTGGCTGAACAAAGGGCCTACAACTAAAATAATATGTTGGGTGGACATACAGAGACAGAATGAGTGTCATGGGAGTGCCTAACTTACACGGTATGATCAATAAGGTACGTGCATAGGCAGTACTCAGCAATGTGAGTACCTAGCCCAACAAATAATGAGCAATGATTTGGTGAGATCACAGTCCTGAGATGTTACACACTCGTGTGTGACACAGTACCTGCCGGTGGTTTAGCCACGCCTGAGGCACACGCATTACCTATGATAATATTTCAGCTCCTCGTTCACTAGAAATAGGTTTGTCTTCAGCTCGTTCCGCTCCTGCACGATCTGCTTGAGATCTTCCTTGGTGAAACACGGTGGACTGGACGTTGCCGTTCGCTCTTCAGCACGTAATTCGGTTGTGTTCTGCAACATTCATAACACACGAGAGTCACGCGCGGCGGGAAAACGCAGCCAGGTTCCTCCTGGAGAAAAATGAAGGACCTACGGGAGCCTACAGTGTACAGATATACTCAATGCCTTTATTCCATGAACCACGCTCATTGTCCGGGGCTGGGGGAAGCCAAACCTACAATGCCGATTTTGCCATATAAAACAAAAAAATAGCAGGCATTCTCAAAATAGCTGCAACCCTTTTTACTCAGTGTGTAAGGAGAAGGAGCAGCTCAGTGAGTAACGACACTGACTGGCACTGAGTTTGAAGCAGGGGAGCCTGGTTCAATTCCTGGTGTCGGCTCCTTGTGACCTTAGGCAAGTCACATTATCTCCCTGTGCCTCAGGCACCAAAAACATAGATTGTAAGCACCATGGGGCAGGGACTTGTGCCTGCAAAATGTCTTGTAAAACTAGCAGCGCTATACAAGAACATGCTATTATTATTATTAAAGCAGTAGTAAGATTTACCAACGATGTGGCATTTAAAAAAAAACACATCCAGGGCAGGACACTTCTAGTCGCTTGTTCGCCAAAGCAAGAAATTGAACATGTTCCTGTTTTAGCGCTGTACCACAAATAGAGGCGCAATCACAATTGAAATATTACATTCTGCCACATGTCCACGTCCTTACACAATGGTTGGGAAAGTATTTCTCTTGAGAAAGGTCCCCCCAAAAAAAGGGCCGCAACGTTGATCTTGATATTAGTTATCATTTGCACAAGACCACTGGAATGGCGCCCACCTGTTTCTACGCCCCCACCTCACCCTGGAAAAGGTTTTATGGGGCCGCAGGCAGCCGCAACAGAAGAGCGTCACGCTATCTCGGAGCCGCGGGTATGGCTGTCACTCACCGCCGTGGCTGCGAAAGTTGCAGCGTGTAATGCATCCTACAGCATTAGGGCCACAACCTTCACAACTGCGGCTGACCGAGGACGTCCGTGCCAACTAGGATACAGCGACCGTGAAGAGGTCAAAAGGGGGAAGGGGGAGTATTGAGTGTTGCAGACAGGAAAAAGGCAAGTTGTGTTGGATATAAAAAGAAAGAAATGAAAGAGATAAAAGTGAAAGCAGGGAAAAGAAATAAACACGGGCTGAATGACGAGTACTTTTTCCTTTAATCGCATAAGACCCCTTCAGTGCAACTCATGTAACAATAATGTGTTGCAGTCCTCTGGAATCAGCGGGTCACACAACATGATGTTTAAAGCAGCAATACGGGTTAACTTTTTTTTTTTTTACATGTTTAAAGCAGGGGGTCTCTGGCGCTAAACTGTATTAATTTCCGCTCCGGGGACCCTCTGCTTCCAGAGATACTTCCCTGCGTAGTGGTGATGCTATCCCTGCAGGCATACGGTGTGTCTAATCTAAAGGCCGTTTCAAATGTGCCCGCGTTATGCGGAACAAAAATTAAGCCGTGACGTCATCTGGCGCGGCTTCCTATTGGTCCGCGTGACTTGGACCTTTAAACTCCGCAGAGATACCGGCACCCCCCTACGGAGGTAAGCATCTCTGGAAGCAGGGGGTTCCCAGAGCTGAAATTGAGACAATTCAGCTCCGGAGACCCTCTACTTCAAACCTGTAATAAAAAATATTTAACAAAAAAATAAACAAATAAATAACTGAACCTGTATTGCTGCTTTAAAACGTTAGAATTTTATAATTGTTACATTCTGTTCCACTACTTATGTTGAAAGTCTGGAGTGTGTCACTTGTATTTATTTATTTATTAGCTAGAACAGATGGATTTGAAGTGTCATGCCCCGGACACAATGAAGAAAAAACATACTCGTCACAGCGTCGATATGCAGCTCAGTTCCATATCCGAGAGCCGTACCCACTTACATCCCCGCATTAGACGTGAGACATGCTTGTGCTCACACTCCAGGCCAGGGTTTGGGACATGATATGACACACTGCAATAAACTCCTCGCTGCATCATGGATGCGAGCCTACGCCCATGAGGCAATCTTCTTGGCCGATGACACGTTTTGGAGGCCTAACAACTTTGTTTCTATGGTCACATTACATCCACTTCAAGTGTATACCCTATTTCCTCGATTCTAAGACGCACCCTTGATTTAATTTAAAAAAAATTGGGGGGGGAAAGCACTATATTAAATGTGCAGAATTTTTTTCTGGGGGAAGAGGGGGGGAGAGAGAGGGGGGGGATAGAGGAGAATGGAGAGAAGGGGGGAGAGAATGGAGAGAAGGGGGGGAGAGAATGGAGAGAAGGGGGGGATGGGTGGAAGGAGAGGAGAGGGAGGGAGAGAGAAAATGAGAGGCAGAGGAGAGGGATAGGAGGGAAGGGGGGAGGAGAGGGATAGCAGGGGAGGGGGGAGTGAGGGGAGAATGGAGAGAAGGGGGGAGAGAATGGAGAGAAGGGTGGAAGGGTAGGAGAGGAGAGAGAGGGGAATGGGGGGAGGAGAGGGATAGGAGGGAAGGGGGAGAGGGAGAGGTGGGGAGAGGGGTAGGAGGGAAGGGGGGGAGAGGGATAGGAGGGAAGGGGGGAAGAGGGATAGGAGGGTAGGGGGGAAGAGGGATAGGAGGGAAGGGGGGGAGAGGGATAGGAGGGAAGGGGGAGAGGGATAGAAGGGAAGGGGGGGAGAGGGATAGGAGGGAAGGGGGGAGAGGGATAGGAGGGAAGGGGGGGAGAGGGATAGGAGGGAAGGGGGGGAGAGGGATAGGAGGGAAGGGGGGGAGAGGGATAGGAGGGAAGGGGGGAGAGGGATAGGAGGGAAGGGGGAGAGGGATAGGAGGGAAGGGGGGAAGACGGATAGGAGGGAAGGGGGGAAGACGGATAGGAGGGAAGGGGGAGAGGGATAGGAGGAAAGGGGGGAGAGGGATAGGAGGGAAGGGGAGAGAGGGATAGGAGGGAAGGTGGGAAAGGGGTAGGAGGGGGGCAGTGATCGCAGACATGTTTGCTGCACACAGAAAACCCGGCAGGCATCTACTACAGCGCCCCCTGGCTGTTTTTTTTTCTTTCAGTACATCGATTTTAAGACGCAGTCCTATTTCAGCCACGTGAAAAAGGGAAAAAAACTGCGTCTTACAATCGAGGAAATACGGTACTTACAGAAACTTCCATTATCTTTCAAAACGTCTTGGTTCATATGCTACATTCTAGGAAACATTGGATTAACCAGCCAATCATTACATTCAATGACTATGTAGCACTATTTGGAAGACGTATTCAGGTACAAACAGTACCCACACGTACCATATTGTTGTCGGGGACCCCTGCAGGTTCAGCGGTCCTTTGAGCGAGTGCGTCGATTTCTTTCTGCTTCTCCTGAATCAAACTCTCCAGGTCTGTCTTCCTCTGCAGTGAGCTTTGGAGCTGGGCATGAACGACTGCCACTTTGTGTCGCAAGTCCTCATTCATCCTCATGAAACGGTCCAACTGTTCCTGCAGCTGGGACACCAACAGGTAAAGCCTGTGTTAAGCAGGGGGTGACAACACGGCCGACGACTTTGCATTACCCAGGCGGTAGCACTAGCCGTGGGTCAACATCACGGTCAAATCGGATTTTGCTTACTACCTAAAGTTTATGAATTAAGCACCAGACGATACAGATTAGATGTCGTCTATATGTCTCAGGTGGTTGGGACAGCAACATGTCCCAAATGTGTAGACCAGTTAAGGTGCATTCCTGGGTAGTTGACTAAAAACATTTGATAAAAAAAGTTTAACAGTTCGATGGAAGCCTTTCGCACAACGGCAGACATGCTACTTCAGCGCAAGTATGCTTAGCTTTAATTTAGCAGATATAGTGATGGTATAACGTACACTGTATCTGCTGCATAGAAGCTTGCCATGCTAAAGATGGAGTAGCATGGCTGCCATTGTGCGAGGGGTCTCATCGGACGGTTGTTTATTTGTGTAGTGCAAAGATCCCTACACAGACCCAGTCTGCCCCACCATTAATGACTGCAACTGACTTTATTCCTATGAGGAAACGCATAGATACTCACACCTTTCTACTTTAATGTAGAATTTAACACTCCTATTGGCTTCAGAAAAAGAATAGACAGACAGGCGCACTAAGGGACATATGTCTCTTAGTGCGCCTGTCTGTCTATTCTTTTTCTGTCTGTGAGCTCCCTTCCAGGAGCTCACGTTTATAGGGGGTGTGTGGAGTCCCTCAGACCGACGGCAGCAAGAGGGACCATATCTACAGACAGCGGTAGCGCGGAGTGACTTTTTGCTCATTGTGTGACTTTTTTACTCCTATTGGCTTCCTTAAAACAAATGTAACCATAGTAAAAACAGAAATATTTATAGGCGTTGGATGCGGAATCACCCACACAGATTTCACCGCTAAACATATTACCGATCATTACACTTGAGGGATTGCCCCTTGAACGGCGTTTAGTAATGGACCGGTGAGATGTACAGGGTATAGAATGGGAAGGTAGAGAGACAGAAAGCCCGGTCACCGTAACATTTCTATGTACAAAGTGTATTTAAAAATTACATACAAATAATTATCAATTATTATATTTTGTAAGGTGTAACCTTGAACACAAAAAGGAAAAAACGCAGGAATTCAATTCAATTGTCATGTGCATTTTGTAGTGTATCCCAACACCATCACACAGCATAGAGCGCTCTATACCAGGGGCGGCCAACAGGTCAGGTTTTCAGGATATCCCTGCTTCCGCACAGGTGGTACAATACAGTCATTATGACTGAGCCACTGATTGAACCATCCCTGCTTCAGCGCAGGTGGTTCGGTCATAATGACTGTACCACCTGTGCGGAAGCAGGGATAGCCTGAAAACCTGACCTGTTGGTGGCCCTTGAGGACTGGAGTTGGCCTCCCCTGCTACATGGCATCTTCTTTTATCAGCAATATCCCCCCTTCAAAACATTTTCTGAAAATAATCGAGATATCTCCCCAGAGCAGGACTGATTGTCACCCATTTCTGAGGGCACATGGGTTTCATGCTAGGCCAATTTTGCCCGCAGCTAAAATATTCAATGGCTGGTCAAGCCGAGGTGACCGTATCAGAGCAAGGGCTTGGAATGCATGTGTGTTCCACGGGGCTCGTCCAAGCACCTCACTCCTATTGGCAAGGTTTCTTTCAGCCAGGGACACAAATTAAACTATGTAACCTACAGGCTCGTAAAAAATATAGTAGATTATAATATAATATAATATATATATAATTTTATTTTTTTTAGAGATAACACCAAGGTGGACAGATTCACTGATTGATAATATTTTATTACCCAGAGCTGCGTGGAGTTAGTATGTCCGCTGTGTTATTTTTCCTTTATCCCTTCTCTGCACCCAACAACTCCTTGTTCTGTTACATGGAAGGAGCGCAGTGGTTGACGGACCCCCTTGCCGTCACTGAATGGGTTACTCAACCGTGCCCCACATAGAAAAGAAAGAACAAAACAAATACCCCAAACATCCGACTGTTACCATGAGTGAAAAAAAAAAAAAAAAAGGGAGGAAAATAACATTCCATAAACACAGATGTGGCCACTTACATTTCCCAAGGGGTGAGGTGAGGGGGGTGTTGTGATTGTATGTAGCTGGCTTATGGGTCCGAGTCCTGCTTAGCAGCCCATTACTGCCATTCATTACCTTTTGGATTCTATGTAAACAGTGTAATCAATTCTCCACTGATTGTTTAAAGTCATATGATAAAAACGTAATGCTTTAAGGTCAAAGGAAACATAATTTTTGAAGCCTGTTCGTGCGTGTGTATTATCCTAAATATAGTACAGATGCTAATGCAATAGAAGGGATCAGACATTTGTTTTAAAAGTGTTTTTCTTTTGCCTGCCTGTATGGATAAATCCGATTTTTCTTACTATACGTGTGTCATTACAATCAACATTATGCGCCTAAACTGCATTCTTCACGCAATGCCGAACCGCTCAGAGGATCACGTGAATGCCTTTAGCCTATGCAGGTGTGTTAACAGTACGGCAACCAAAAGGTTAAACGTTCAGGTTAATGCGGTATGCTCCCTGACAGTCTTATAATGTAAAATAAGTGAATGGCGGGCATTCGTGTTTTTATGTTAACGGCTGCTTTTTTTTGTGACCTTTTAACGCCCTTTCGTTTGATCAAAGTTTATCTGTGTCACGAACGCCACAGCGGTCTGCATGTGACCTGTGCACGTGAAAGGTGTTAAAACCTCCAGCTGATTCGCTGGGCACTAAAGATGAGCAATATCTTCCTGTCAGACTACACCTCAATTACACTTTCACCACCACCAAGAATAAGTTAAAGAAGCAGTTCAAGCAGCACGTTAAAAACATTTTTTTTTTAAATCTATATTTTTGTTGTTTTACTATATACAGCCTTTGATTACCTTTATTGAAAACTAATTGCCTACGCTGCCGATCGTAGAGGAGCTGTGGAAGAAGAAAAAAAAGTTCCCTGCAAAATGGGTGAGGTTACCCAAGGGAGAGAGCGATGTTGGTTGCTTCCCCTCAGACATCTTTTTAGATGGGAAAGGTATACAGGGATATACCAAATAAGTATACATGGGAAGGATGTTGATCCAGGGATTAATCCGATTGCCAATTCTTGGAGTCAGGAAGGAATTAATTTTTCCCCTTAATGGGGTTTTTTGTTTGCCTTCCTCTGGATCAATAAGTAAGTATAGATATAGGATCAAGTATCTGTTGTCTAAATTTAGCATAGGTTGAACTTGATGGACCTACGACTTTTTTCAACCTCATCTACTATGTAACTATGTGCTGCTCTTTGAAACAAAAGGTTGAGGGGGTAGGGATATCCCTATAGAGATGGGGATATTTAGAGATCTCAATAACACTGCAGCCTCACTGGTACTTCCAGTCTCAAAGATGACAGCATAAATAATAGACGATACTTTCTAACTTTTGAGGAGAAAGCAAGGATTCCTCGAGCATTTGATTTCATATTTCACAGTGTTACGGCTATATATTAATCAGGGTGCAGCGTGCCTAGAAGCAGCTGTATGTGTGGCGTTACCACACTGAGAGTTTCTTACCGCTTCTGTGTCCTTGCTCTTCTGAAGGTTCTCGTGTGTCAGAGCTCGGATCTGGTCCCTCTGCATATCCACCACCTTCTTCAGCTTCAGCATCAGGTCTCTCTGCTCGCTCACTGCACATTCTGAGTCAGCAACACAAAGCCATATTATTTATGTTCCACACCAAAGGTAGCCTTTTTATACACACACACACACACGTCTTTAATTTTGCACTTACACTTTCAAACAAAGAAACACACACACACACACACACACACACACACACACACAGCAATCACTTGGCATTATGTATTACGTATATGATTTGTCGACATTTCTTTTTTAATCAAAGGATTCATAACAGTTTTGTTTTTTCCATAGATGTATATTCTTACTTATAATAACTCAAAGGGGCTTGCAGGAACCACCGCTTATGAGATCATGGGATGCCCAACTTATTACACTATTGGCAGTCTGCTTCGCCCTCTTTGCTTACACGAATCTCACACACTAGACGCCCTTCTATTGTAAGGTAAAAGGTTCTAGCCATCCTACTAACATATAACCCAAATACGGTGTATTCATTGCTGCTGTCACGATAATATTGTCTTATTGCTTATTATAATATGTCTTTATTTCTATAATTAGATATTCATGAGATATTATGTATTTTAATCCATCAAGTGCTTCAGGGGTTAAAAAAAAATGTATAATTTAGGTTTGAAAATATATAGTGTATTGCGCTTCTAACAGAACTTTATTGGGTGGGCCTATCCAGGTTGGCCCACTAGAAGTGACCCGTGTTGGTTAGAGGGTCGTAAACGTTAAGCAGAACTGACTCCAGCCTCAAAGCAAACTCAGTTTGTGAATAATCGGTGGTACATTCCAGCTAAGAATTACTTGTGTGTGCATCTGTGGCACCGAGTGGCATATAATGATTACAGACTGTGACAGAAACCAGGGGTTGGTAATAAACTCCATATACAGGGCTCCCAGGATACTGAACAGTTTCTGTCCTGTCTAAGCTGAACAGGGCAGCCTCGTGGTACAGGCACTCCATTCCACAGTTTGTCTGCTGCCTGTTTTCTGTCACCTGTCATGCTGATTAGAGTTCAGGTATATAAGACCTGTTTCCTGTTTCCTCTGGGCCCCGCCCAAGAGCCTGGAAGGCTGCTGAACTGCAGAGGGGTGAGAAAGCCTCTTTCCCAAATCGCTTCATTCATTCTGTTAGTTTGTCTAAAGACTGCAAAGGTACTTATTTTGTTGGTGGAAGTGGACAAGCCACTTCCAACTCTGAGTCAGGGACATCTAAGTTTAAGTTATCGCTCAGACGAGCAGCTTTTTGTTTGGCTTTGTTTTCTGTTTAAACTGTGGCAGTCTCAGTGCCTGGGACTGAATAAACCAGGCATAGCCTGTTTAAAGGAACAGTACGTGACGTCTCATCATTTAACCTACCCTAAAAGACCGTGTTCTAACAGTCCCGGACAGACGGCGGAGCCCCGGAGTAAGCCGTTTGTCACATATGGTGGAGAATGCGGGCAGAACACTAAAAGGTCTGGGGGTTAAAGAACTTTAAAGAAAAAAAAAAAAAAAAAGGTTTTTTTTTTCTCTCTCTCCAAACAAGATGGAAGACGTGGTGAGTGCGCTGGTACGCAATGTCGCTGTCCAGAGAGACGCGAATGAAGCCCTGCAACAGGCGAATGCAAACCAGCAAGAGACAAACCGCTTGCTGAAAGAGGAGCAACAGCGGTTCGCTCAGGGCTTACAGCAGGAACTCGAGATCCTGAGGGAGACTATCAGTAACCTTCCACTGGCAGCGGCAGCCCCAGTTCCGAAAATGACCAGGGCAAGCCACTACCTTCAGAAGATGGGACCCTCGGATGATGTGGAAGCCTATCTTCTCACGTTTGAACGCACGGCACAGAGAGAGGGATGGCCAGAAGCTGAGTGGGCTGGTCTAATCGCACCCTTCCTAAGCGGCGAACCCCAGAAGGCTTACTTTGATCTAGAGCCAGCCGAAGCTAACGTCTATGCAAAATTGAAGTTCGAGATCCTCGCCCGCCTCGGCGTAACCACGGCTGTTCGCGCCCAAAGGTTTCACGCATGGTCCTTCACGATGGATAAAGCCACCCGAAGCCAGATGTATGACCTCATCCACCTCGCCCGGAAGTGGCTACAACCCGAGATCAACTCAGCAAGCCACATCGTGGAACGGTTGGTCATGGACCAGTTCTTGAGGAAACTTCCCTCTGCCTTACGCCATTGGGTCAGTCGGAGTGACCCCCACAATGCGGATGAGCTTGTGGCCCTCGTAGAAAGGTACAATGCAGCAGGAGAGCACCCGCAACCCACAGTCGTGGAGCAACCCCACTACCCGAGGTTCCAGGACTCTTCCAGAGACGGTAAAAGGGTACCGGGGTTAAGGGGAGCTGAAGAGCGGCGACCACCTTCACGCAGCACCAGCAACAGTGGTTCGCACACTAAGGGCAATAGCCAACATGGGGAGCCGGGAAAAGGCTCTAAGTGGGACACAGACTATGTACCTAAATGTGTAAATTGTCATGAGAGGGGCCACACAGCAAAAATCTGCCCACTAAATGATGAGCCCATGCAATGCAACAGCGTGGAACCTTATTCGCTGTTGTCCCAATGTATGGGCCCTAGCCCAGAGGACCCCTTGAATAACCATCTGTGGGCATTTGTAAAGGTTAATGGTAAGAGGGTTCGGGCACTTCTTGACTCTGGGAGTATGGTCACACTAGTGTCCGAATACCTATTGCCCATTAAGAAGAAACAGGTAAACAGTTCACAAAGAGTGGCAATTTGTTGTATACATGGGGATAATCATGAATATTCCACTGTTGATGTTTTTTTTGAAACAGAATTTGGTTCTTTAGATTTCAAGGTGGGTGTTGTACCCAAACTGGCACATGATGTGTTAATAGGGACCGACTTTCCCCATTTTCTAAAAATGTGGTCCCCAGCTCAGAATAGCGCCCAGAGTTCAATAGCAGACCATAACGAAGTGTTAGAAGAAACAAATCCTTTCCCTTTTTCAGAAATGGAGGTTGACGAGGGCCCAAATAAGAAAGGGGAAAAGGAGGAGTGCTGTGAAATTCCCTTCCCCATCACTACTTTGGTAGGGAATACCCCAAATCAAGATGTTGATCAGGCACTTACCACCCCAGTACAGGATAAGACCCTCGCTGACCTAGAGGTCAGTCCTGGGAGTTTTAAGAAGGCCCAGTGGGAGGACCCCACATTAGCGGTAGCAAGGGGAAATATACGGGACCAGAATAGTACTCATGGCCAACCAGATAGGTCACTTGCTTACCCCTACTTCGAGGTAGAGAACGACCTAGTATATCGGGTTGATAAAAGAAAATCAGTTACAACTAAACAATTGTTGGTACCACGGACATTCCGTAACGTAGTATTACACCTCGCACATAGTCATCCATTGGGGGGACACCTAGGGGTGGAAAAGACAAAAGAAAAGGTTCTCCGAAGCTTTTATTGGCCTGGGGTTCTGGCAGAAATTACAAACTATTGTTCCTCATGCCCAGAATGTCAGATCACCGCCCCGTTCAAAGCATACCGCAGCCCATTGGTACCCCTTCCCATAATAGAGGTACCATTTGACCGGATTGCTATGGATCTAGTAGGACCCCTAATAAAGTCTGCTAGGGGACATCAGCATATATTGGTAATATTAGATTATGCTACCCGATATCCGGAGGCAGTTCCCCTACGTAGCACCTCTGCTAAAAACATAGCAAAAGAGTTAGTACTTCTGTTTTCCCGGGTCGGAATTCCTAAAGAGATCTTATCTGACCAGGGAACACCATTTATGTCCCAAGTAACAAAAGAGCTATGTAAACTCCTAAAAATCAAGCATCTCAGAACCTCAGTCTATCATCCACAAACAGATGGTTTAGTGGAAAGGTTCAATAAAACCTTAAAGAGCATGTTACGCCGGGCGGTCGATAAGGATGGGAAAAACTGGGACTGTTTGTTACCATACCTGTTATTTGCCATTAGGGAAGTTCCCCAGTCATCCACAGGCTTCTCCCCGTTTGAACTATTGTATGGCCGACACCCAAGGGGCTTACTGGATATAGCCAAAGAAACTTGGGAACACGAGGTTACCCCTTACAGAAGTGTAATAGAGCATGTTGCCCAAATGCAGGACCGCATTGCTGCAGTCCTACCCATAGTGAGGGAACACATGGAGAAAGCTCAAGAAGCACAAAGGAATACGTATAATAAGGGTGCTAGGGTCAGAATTTTTTTTCCAGGTGATAGGGTACTAGTTCTGGTTCCCACCGTGGAGAGTAAATTCCTTGCTAAATGGCATGGGCCATATGAGGTCTTGGAAAGAGTGGGAGAAGTAAATTATAGGGTAAGGCAGCCAGGTAGGAGGAAACCTGAGCAAATTTACCATATAAACCTACTCAAGCCCTGGAAAGATAGAGAGGTCTTGTTAACCCTAGTACCCCCAGGTCCGTCAGAGAATCAAGAAACTGACCCAGAGGTTAGCATAGCTGAAACACTGTCCGTGCATCAGAAACGAGAGGTCCAGAGTTTAGTGAGAAGGAACAAAGAAATCTTCTCTACACAGCCAGGTAAAACTAACGTAATTAAACATGACATAGTCTCTGAACCGGGGGTCCGAGTTAACCTTAAACCGTACCGAATCCCAGAGGCCAAGAGAGAGGCTATAAGTTTAGAGGTTAAAAAAATGCTAAAACTAGGCGTAATTGAGGAATCCCAAAGTGGGTGGAACAGCCCTATAGTTTTAGTCCCAAAGCCAGACGGTACAACAAGGTTTTGTAATGACTACCGGAAACTAAACGCGGTGTCAAAATTTGATACTTATCCTATGCCCAGGGTGGATGAACTTGTAGAGAGACTGGGCAAAGCCCGATATCTCACAACCCTAGACCTAACAAAAGGGTACTGGCAGGTTCCCCTCACAGAAAGGGCAAAAGAAAAAACAGCCTTCTCAACCCCAGACGGCCTCTTTCAATATAAGGTGCTGCCTTTTGGCTTACATGGAGCTCCCGCCACATTCCAAAGAATGATGGATAAAATTTTAAAACCACATGTTCGGTACGCTGCCGCCTACCTGGATGATGTGGTAATCCATAGTGAAGATTGGCAGTCCCACCTTCCAAAGGTCCAAGCTGTGCTCGACGCAGTTCGGTCTGCTGGACTAACTGCTAACCCCGCTAAATGCACTATTGGTCTGGAGGAGGCCAAGTATCTGGGGTATTCTATTGGTAGAGGGTTACTCAAACCACAAACACTCAAAGTAGAGGCGATACAAAATTGGCCAAGGCCAGTCACAAAAAAACAAGTAAGGACCTTTTTGGGGTTAATTGGCTACTATAGGAGGTTTATTCCCAATTTTGCAACTAAGGCAACCCCACTAACCGACCTCACAAAAGCAAGAGGACCGCTAATGGTAAAGTGGTCCCCCGAAGCCGAACAGGCCTTTAGAAGCCTGAAAGAAGCTCTCTGTGCCCAACCAGTGTTGGTCACACCTGACTTCTCCAAAGAGTTCGTAGTCCAAACCGACGCATCTGAGGTAGGGCTGGGGGCGGTACTCTCCCAGGAGTCTCAAGGGGAGGAGCACCCCATCCTTTATTTAAGTAGGAAACTAAATCCCCAGGAGAAAAATTACTCCATAGTCGAGAAAGAGTGTCTCGCAATAAAGTGGGCTGTAGAGACACTCAAGTATTATCTGTTGGGGAGAAAGTTCCGATTGGTCACAGATCATGCACCCCTTACCTGGATGTGTCAAAATAGGGAGAAGAACGCTAGGGTGACCAGGTGGTTCCTAAGCCTACAGCCCTTTAAATTTTCTGTGGAACACAGGTCGGGGCACAAACATGGCAATGCCGACGGGTTGTCAAGGATGCACTCCCTAATATCCATGGTCGCTCACCCCTCGAGGTCTGAGCTGGGGGGGAGGATATGTGACAGAAACCAGGGGTTGGTAATAAACTCCATATACAGGGCTCCCAGGATACTGAACAGTTTCTGTCCTGTCTAAGCTGAACAGGGCAGCCTCGTGGTACAGGCACTCCATTCCACAGTTTGTCTGCTGCCTGTTTTCTGTCACCTGTCATGCTGATTAGAGTTCAGGTATATAAGACCTGTTTCCTGTTTCCTCTGGGCCCCGCCCAAGAGCCTGGAAGGCTGCTGAACTGCAGAGGGGTGAGAAAGCCTCTTTCCCAAATCGCTTCATTCATTCTGTTAGTTTGTCTAAAGACTGCAAAGGTACTTATTTTGTTGGTGGAAGTGGACAAGCCACTTCCAACTCTGAGTCAGGGACATCTAAGTTTAAGTTATCGCTCAGACGAGCAGCTTTTTGTTTGGCTTTGTTTTCTGTTTAAACTGTGGCAGTCTCAGTGCCTGGGACTGAATAAACCAGGCATAGCCTGTTTAAAGGAACAGTACGTGACGTCTCATCATTTAACCTACCCTAAAAGACCGTGTTCTAACAGTCCCGGACAGACGGCGGAGCCCCGGAGTAAGCCGTTTGTCACAAGACACATCAAGTACTGGGGAACAGATATTCATATATTGCTCAGGTTTAGGTGTAAGATGGTCATGCTTAGTCTTGTCGTGTTCGCCATGGGCGTCTGAATGGATCGATGTGACTCGTTTGTGTAAGTATTAGTGTATATATATATATATATATATATATATATCAAGCATGTCAAACTCAAAGGCTAACATGGGCCAAATAAACAAGGTTTAAGGTTAGGTGCGCCGCAAAAAAACAAAAACTTCAATTTTCATAGAAACGTAGGTTTATTTAGAAAATTACAGTATATAAAAAAAAAAGAACAAGAACAACGATAAAATTAATGTTTTCTTCCTGACACTTGGCATCTCTGACTCCCTCTCTCTGACCCTCTCTCTCTCTCTCTTTCTGACACACTCTCTCTTTCTGACACACTCTCTCTCTCTCTCTGACACACTTTCTCTCTCTCTCTCTGACACTCTCTCTCTCTCTCTCTGACACACTCTCTCTCTCTCTCTCTGACACACTCTCTCTCTCTCTCTGACACACACAGACACAGACACACACATAGACACAGACACACACAGACACACACGAGCAGTGGAGAGCAGAGGCAGCGACGGATGTGAGTGACTGGGGGGAGGGGGGGAGGAAAGGCATGCGATCCGTGCAGGACAGGCAAATGTACAACTAACTCCCCCCCTCCCCCAGCACCCCCCTTACCTTCTCCTATCACCCAGGGCAGAAGGGGACAGGACACCGCGCAGCCACCAGCAGACAGAGGAGCCAGGAGCGGGAAAGCAGACACACACACTCACCGTGTGCTGTGCACAAAGCGGAAGCCCCGCCCCCGGCTTCCTCTCTGCCTGCAGCCAATCCCCTGCGGCCCGGCCGGCATTAAGGAGGGATGGTGGGGAGGGATAATCGCGGCGGCCCTCTAGGCAAGCCACGGCGCACCAGGGCGCCGCGGCGCACAGATTGGGATCCACTGGGCTGGGCCGCAAATATGTTCGTTGTGGGCCGCATGCGGCCCGTGGGCCGCGAGTTTGACATTCTTGCCTTACACCCTCCATAGGACCATTGTTCCCTTACATCCCTCCCCCATTATCCCCACCTCATTTCCTCCCCCCATAACCATTAACCCCCTATATTCCCCCCCAACCCCAGGTCCATTACCTCCTTATCACCCCCCCCCCCCACCACCAGGTCTATTATCTTACATCCCCTTCCAGCTGCTCATAATACCCTCCCCCCCCCCCCATTTCCCATTCCCAAATGCACCCGGGGGGTGGGGGGGCTGCTTCATATATTTGTCTTGGGCCCAATGATTTTTGTGGGCGGCACCTGTGCTTTCATGCTGAGGGCTGTCAAACTTTTACTTATAAAACTCATACAAACTTACAATATATGAGCTCTTCTCACTAAATGGGGAGAATACAAACACACACACACACACACACACACACACACACACACACACACACACAGTCTGGAAGATCCAGGCCATGTGATCAATACAATACACACCACACAGACCTGGTTCTGAAATTTGATGCGCGCTGTACCGTGGCCATTCCAGCAATCGACGCACGTTATAAGTAGATATAATGTAGAGTGTTACAGGGGCCACCAAACATAGTTTTTGGGGCGTACATTTATGCAGGTGCCAAGCTTGGGCTATTTTTGTGGGGAACTCAAGAGAACGGAGTTCTGACACCTGTAATTTTTTTAAGGGTCAACAAAAAGCTCCATATAGCGAGTATGAAAATATTAGGGATGGGGCTGGTATAATAACTGTGAGGGAGAAAAAAAATGCTTTTCGTACTGCATATCTTTATTTAAAACGGAATTATTAATGCCTGCATGTGCCTCTGACACTGAAGGGGTTAATGGTTAATTAACTAAATGGTCACAACAAGTACTGCTACACCTCATAGCAAGGTTCTTACCCCCCTGAGACTTGGTCTCAGCCAGCTGCCCCAACAGCTTTTGATTCTCTTCCGTCAGCTGGGAAAGCTGGTTCTGAAGATCATGCTCCTTCTTCTGAGCGTCGAGCAACTTCTGCTGCACATCCTGTGTTGGTGAAATATAGACGAGGAAGACTTAGGAGTTACAGGAGATCCACAACCGTAATACAGGAACAATTTGAATATGGCAAACCTTAATAAAAGAAAAAAATGATGATTCAGGGCACATACGAATTTCCCCCCCAAAATTTAATGTTTCATAACAGCACCAAAGTACGACGTTTCGTCCTTCTACGAGGACTTTTTCAAGTGACTGGCATATAAGAAATGAAAAAGGTCCAGTATAAAATAGCCAATAAACATGTGAATAAACTTAAAATAATCACCCCCCCCAAATATCCCACGTTGATCTCCAGTCACTTGAAAAATTCCTCTTACTGTAGATGGACGAAACGTTGTACTTTGGTGCTATTATGATACATTAAAATTCTTTTTGAAAATCCCTATGTGCCCTGGATCATCATGTTTTCTACGAATTCAGGATTCTCAGGCGGATTTCCCTGAACCCGGAGCACTGGTCATTGCAAGTATTTTATTCTATGCTATTGGTGTGCAGCTTTGCTACTCATTGTAAACCTTAATAAAAAGCAGGAGAGCAGGCGCCCGGAGACTCACAGTAAATATGGAATATGGCAGACTAGTCTATATATAGGAACACAGAAACAGGCACTCACAATAACCAAGTACTGCCGGGTGCATGGATACACAGGAAGGATAGTTTTCAGATTGTAAGCTCTTCGGGGCAGGGACTCCTTTTCCGAATTTACTTTTTAGGTCTGAAACACTTATTCCCATTATCTTATATTATTATGTCGCGTGTATTACTGCTGTGAAGCGCTATGTGCATGAATGGTGCTATACAAATAAATATATTACATACAGTACATGCACTCACAGGAACATTAATTCAAATGGAAAAATAAGGTATTTTATTACCTATATCAGGGGGGCGCAAACTTTTTTCCCTGCGCCCCCCTGCCGGCTGTCCCCTCACTCCCGCGCCCCCCCCAACCCCAACTTACCCGCGCTCCGGCGTAATGACGTCACGTTGCCATAGCAATGTGACGTCACATGACCTCACGGCGTCATTTTGCCGCCGCGTTGCCATGGCGATGCAGGAAGGAAGCCGCCGGAGCCACGGTAAGTTAGGTTTACCGAGGCCCTGCAGCTCCCCCGGCACTTAATTTAAGTGCCTTCGGGAAGCGCGCGGGGCCTCTGTAAACCCCGCGCCCCCCGTTGGCAGTCTCGCGCCCCCCCTGGGGGTCGCGCCCCACAGTTTGCGCACCGCTGACCTATATGAATGTTTCAGTCTCAGTTGGGACCATTCTCAAGATATTGATGCCTACGATCTCTTGCTTGCTTTCACAGAAACAGAATATGATGGCAGATACCAATTAGATTGTAAGCTCCTCGGAGCAGGGACTACTCTTCCTAAATGTTACTTTGTCTGAAGCACTTATTCCCATGACCTGTTATTTATATGATTGTCACGTGTATTACAACTGTGAAGCGCTATGTACATTAATGGCGCTATATCAATAAAGACATACAATACAGAGAAGAACCACCAGGTCTGCCCATCTCCTCTCAAACCTCAGCGCCCGTGTGATCCGTGGCGTTCTTTCATATTTAGTTAGGGTGGCGTGATGTCTACCTAAGGATGTTTTAATTTGCTGTGCGAGGCCCCTATCACCTCTGCTGGGAGGCGGTGCCATGAATCCACCACCGTTTGCATGAAGTACTCCCTCACATTTTCCCTGAGCCGGCCACGCTCCAGCCCCAAAGCACGACCTATTGTTCCAACACAGCTTTTTCTATGAAATATGCTTCTTTCCTGTACCTTGTTGCAGCCTTTAATGTATTAGAAACGCTCTATCATATCCCCCTCTCCCTTCTAACTATACATGTTGGTCATTTAGTCTTTCCCAAGTTTTATGATGTAGATCAGGGGTGCGCAAAGTGGGGGGGCGTGAGATTTTCAGGGGGGGGGGGCAGCGCAGCTGTAACAGAAGCCCCGCGCTTCCCCGAAGGGATTTAAAATAAATGCTGGGGATCGCGTGAGGCCTCTGTAACTTTTTACTTACCTTGGTTCCAGTGACGCGTCTCCATGGCTACCGGCATCATTTGAGTCACAACTCCGCGACATCATTTGACACCAGAGATGTGCAGGGTGGGGGAGGCAGGAGGCGCATTAAGGCGAGTTTGCACACCCCCGATTGTAGACTGTGCACCATTTATAGTAAGTAGCATTTATTTGCACACTCATTTATTTAAGTCCTTATTTATATTGTCTCCAGAACTGCACACCGTGCTCTAGGTGAGCTCCTGCCAATGGTCTATAAAGAGGTATCGCTACCTTGCTCTGTCTGCTGACAATACATTTCTCTAAAATCGGATAGGGACATTTGGCGGCGGCCGTTTCGCCGCAGATGGAGCCTCCGCCGCAGTCGCTGGCATCCACGCCACCAGCCACTTCCAAGGTAAGTTTTATTACAGGTACGGGCAAGGGGTTAATTTAAGGGGTTTTAGTGTAAGGGCTTAGGGGAGGGCGTTTACTTACCTTAGCAGCCGGTGATGTGGCCGGCAGCTTCAAGCGGCAGAGACAGTTGCGGCGAAGTGCTGGCGGCCATTTTGGTTGCGGTGAAACGGCCATGGACAAATATCCTAGGCTGACCCTAAATAACCTAACATGGCTTCCCCCCACTGTATGAGCACACTGCTCGCCTACTAGTTTGAAGTCACCTGAAATAATGTCTCCCGGGTCTCTTTCCTCTGTAGGAGTGGACAATGCAGGGCCATTAATCCAGTAATTCTGCCTTTGGATCTTTGTGGCTCAAGTGCATGGAGTTTGCACTTGTTGGCATTAAAATTGTATATTTCCACATTCTTGACCATTCCTCTAATCTACTGAAATCATTCAGCATTTTGTTTAACCCTCTGCAGTGTCCACCCTGTTACATATCTTTCTGTCATCGGCAAACAAATTAATTCCCTTCAAAACCATTTGTAATGTCACTAATAAAAGGTATTAAAGTGGTTTGGTCCCAGTATAGATCCAGTAGGTGCTTCACTGGTAACCCTTCCCCCCATTAAATGCACTCACTTTACCACAACCCTCCATCACCTATCCCTAAGCCAATGTCTTATCCATTTTAGAATCCAATCCCAAGCATTGCAATTTATTTATCAGCCTTCTATGTGGGAGAGTGTCAAAGGCCTTACTAAAATCTAGGTGAGCTACATCCACTGCTCCACTCTGATCTATCACCTTAGTCACCCAGTCAATAAAAATCTCCCAGAGTTGTTTGATGTGATCTAATATCCTAGTAAATCTATGCTGCCTGCGACCTTGTAACTTGCTTTTTAGATATAAAAGGATTGTTTATTTCTGCTATGTTTCCATTAATTTCCCCACTACTGACAGGCTCACTGGCCTGCAGTTAGCAGCCCTTTCTCTACTCTGGGGGGGAGGGGGTCTGTGTATCAGGAAATTAGGGGGTCTATGTATCAGGAAATTGAGGGTCTGTATCAGGAAATTGGGGGGTCTGTGTATCAGGAAATTGGGTGGTCTGTGTATCAGGAAATTGGGGGGTCTGTGTATCAGGAAATTGGGGGGTCTGTGTATCAGGAAATTGGTCGCTGCTGACGCATTTATGTCACAAATATAACATATTCATTATATGTATTTCTACTGTTCTAGAATTTGGAGCAGACTATGCTAAAATTAAAATAAATGTAAAAAGGACTTGTGCCGCCTTTACGGTGACGGAGCAAACAGTCGAGAAAATATGGCGCAAACCACACATTCCTTACTGCATAAACCTGTGACAATATGCAAATGTAACCCCCCAACCCTCACTCCTCCCACTTGCGCCATAAATCCCTCACCTCGTCGCAGATATACCAGATAATGCTGCAACTCAGATTAATACAGACGCTGCCTGTCGTAGGTATATGTCACTGTGAGTTGCAACACAATAACTTGGCATCTACAGTTTGACTGTCAGATCGAGCCCTTTCCCTTTTTTGAAGTGGGACTGCATTTGGTCTTCTCCAGTTATCTGGAACTGCTGAGCTGCCGACAGTGACTGGTTCAATAGTTCTGTTAACAGTGTTGCCAGCACTTCCCCCATAAACTCCATTAATATCCTTGGATGTGTCCCATCTGGCCGCACTGATTTGTCCACTTTCCGGCTTTAAAACGGCCATTGGGACCTTTTTTTTCTCTAAATGGACCTGTGTTCACCTCCTTTCCATTTATATTCCTGTTTTACCCAACTGTGGTCCCTCCTCTTCAACTTCAGCTGTGAAGACTGAGCAAAAATAATGAAGCTGGACTGCTAGACCTGTCTCGTTCAACATCACACCCTCTTCTGTTTTTTAGTCTCATTATTCCTCCTTCTGTTTGTCTCCAAGAAGGACTGTTTTCTCTTCTGCTTGGTCATTTGTACATCCGATTACTTGCTTAGCCTAAGCCCCTAACCTGATACAGTTCTCCATCTTTCTTCATTAAATCTGCCTACTGTATTTTTCCTATAAGCCTCTCATAAGCAAGGGTCATTTAGTTTAATTCTTTGGCCAAAGTATTCAAAGCCTACAACCACAGACCATCTGTATGTCCTAACACTGCTGTACCTGCAAAAAGCTCCCATATCCACTAAGGCTGAGTCCATGGTGTGGGAGACCGCGCGGAGGCGTCTGCGCAGGGTGCGATCAGATTGCCTTAAGGCATTGATCGCGCCCATAGACAGCGTGGCACATTTCTTGGCACGACACGCAGGTCACGTGAGCGGTTCGCCCAATGAGGACGAACCAGCTCCATGACGCCCCTAGAAGGCCCCCCACGGCCCATCCACCATGGACTTCACAGCCTCCGCGCGGGCGAAGGCACCATGGCCAGGGCCTAAGGTCTGTATTATAGTAAGCGCTTGTGCGCGTATGACGTCACGCGCGCGTGTTGTCTATATAGGCCAGACGATGACGTGCGCATGACATCACAAGGGTAGGTTTTTTTCCTGCCTGTGATTGGCTCACAGTGTCACGTGGCACGGCAGCCACTTGAAAATACATTTCTTAGTCTTTCTACACAGCTGCCGTGCCAACGCTCTCTGCCGTGCGTGCGCGTCTGCACTAGATACACTGTCATAGGGAGACAGGTATTTCTCATTGCCAAAAAACAAAAGAACAAGGCGCACAACGCACATAGTGTATTAAAGTATAAAATGTGACTTTATGGTTAAAAGTAAATAGTTCTGCGTACATCAAGTGAGAATAAACAGGCAGTTGGTATATTCTCAAGGTTTTGGCACCCTATCCTAGCCCCCTCATTACATTTCTGAAGCCGTTTGCATTGCGGATCTGACTTTTGGGGATTTCCACTACACGAGGCACAACGCGTCACCCGTGACGTCACGGGAGTGCGCGAGCGCCGGCACAACACACCACGTGGACCGCGTGGTGCCCCGAGTGCACAGAGAGATTGCAGGCACTTCTGTGTGCAGGAGAAAGTGGACTTGTAATCCCCTACAGCGCAGTGTGTACCTGTGAGCCCAGCCTGATAAAACAGTCAGAGGAGGATTCAACAAACAGCTCAAGGGCTGCAGCTGCCTTCCACGAGGGTGAGAGATACAACTAAAGACTCTCCAGAGACAGCTGCTGAACCAGAGGGCGACACCATCCAGAGGGGCTCCTGTGGTAACATTGTGCTGATGTTTGCACAGACATGCTTTGTTTTATTTGCCTAAATGTACGCCTAATACTCACCATTTTTACACCAATTTAATTTGTCATTATTTACTTCACTATTGCGTTTTTGCGCTGTTCTTTGTGTTTTTTTCTCTGGCTCTTGAGCCCTGCCCTCTCTCTAGCAGTGCACCAATTGTATCTAGGGCCTGCCTGGTCACCTGATCTTCCACTTTGCATCTTTGGTCCTCTTCTGCAGCACTGACCGTGATTTAGCGAACCCCCGAGCCAAATCTTTGCCAATCGATCACAGGAGAACGGATCAAATCGGCAGCTTAGCTAAATCACTTGTCAGTGTGCAGATTGTATTGATGCACATATTGAATGGAAAAAAAAACTGGTCATTTACAGGTGCTTAGCAAGAAATACAAATAAAAAAGGTGAGATGACAATAATATTGGGATAATATAAAGTACGTTGATTCTTAAGTCTTTTTATAATAGCAATACTACCATCAGACAATCATGGGAGTCATTTGCCATTTTGGGGACAGTTGGCGACATGTCGTTAAGACATAGCGACCTTATAAAAAAAGGTGTATCTGCCAATATAAAAAGGGTCCCATCATTCACTCCTTACCCTACGCCCACTTCGATCTTCAGATATAGGCCGGAAGAAAGGAGGCGTTGCAGATTTTTTTAAAGTATTTAGCAACTCCTTTAACTTCTAAGAAATGGTCAAACAAAATACCTTCCAAATGATTTATTTTAACATTCATTTAAAAATGTAAATGTCTATTTTTCCAGTTGAACAATATTTTTAATCGAGATTAATATTGTCGTCACTGCATTTCTTACCATCAGTGCCGTGAGAAATTGCCCAGACCTAGTGCAGGCTACGCACTTCTGCCTTGCATGGCCAGCACTGAAACAGCCCACAGTAACACTGCTAACAACCCGTCTAGGACGTTTAGAGGCGACCAAAACGCCGCCGGCGGACATGTTGCCGTCTGGCCCTTCACAGGTTACAAGCAGGATAGCCCCATTGTTCAGCATGCAGACATTTGCCACCATTTTGTTTTTTTAATATGTACATTTTTAAAGGATGGGAGTTTGGGCAATTGTTTTTTTACGGATAAACTTTAATCTTGTGTGTCAGACATTAATATATTCCCTGACACTGACCCTTTATTGAGAGTCACACAACCTTTCATAATAGCGGGTCCATATAACCAGGTATAAAACATGTAAACAGACTGAATTAGAAACACATGACAGCTGTTGGACTTTGCCAAATGAAGAATATAAAGTGACTGTTAAAAACTTTTCTTTATTATGGCTTTATAAATACGGCACAGTATCGGTGTCCCGATTTCGAAAGAGAAATACAGTACAGTAAGCAACTCTGACTAAGCAAATTAAACACCTTTATTTACTAAGGTTTGGTAGCTGCTGGCAAGTCTGTTAAATGCCCCCCACGGCCCATCCCCCATGGACTTCACAGCCTCCGCGCGGGCGAAGGCACCATGGCCAGGGCCTACGGTCTGCATTATAGTAAGCGCTTGCGCGCGTCTGACGTCACGCGTGTTGTCTGTATAGGCCATACGATGACGTGCGCATGACATCACAAGGGTAGGTTTTTTCCTGCCTGTGATTGGCTCACAGTGTCACGTGGCACGGCAGCCACTCGAAAATACATTTCTTAGTCTTTCTACACAGCTGCCGAGCCAACGCTCTCTGCCGTGCGTGCGCGTCTGCACTAGATACACTGTCATAGGGAGACAGGTATTTCTCATTGCCGCATGCACGCGCTTACTATAATACAGGCCTAAGGCTAAGGCCACAGTGCGCGCCTGGCGGCACTCGTTCCTGGCATCAGCGCAACCAGGTGGACTACTGGCAACTCGCGATGGGGAGGCGTAGCGGGGGCTCGGCCATGATGTCACGCGGCAGGTTCGCCCTCATTGAACCGCCACTGTCACGTGGCCAATGCTCGGCCGCCGCAGCAAAAGACAACATTCTTGTCTTTAGGCAAAGGCAGTCGCGCATCGCGCAGGCAACTAATGGAGCCGGCCCCCGCGGACAAAGCCTAAGGCTACGCTTATAGTGCCGGCGACGGCGACGACACGACGGTCAGGCGACGGTCGCTGGAAAATCAAGTAGAGATGACTTCCAGCGATTGTGACCAATCCGTCGCGTCGCGTTTACTATAAGCGCACGCGACAGAGGCAATGCATTTGTTTTGCCGCGACGTCGCGTCGCTGGCACTATAAGCGCAGCTTAATGGAGAGAGAGCGCTCTTTAGAGCTGCAGTTCAAGCAATATCCTACGTGGTTTTTATTTATTTTTTAAATATAAATCAGTTCTGCATTATGAGAAAATACTTGTGGCATTTTTGGGGGGAAAACAAAACAATTTGTAAATGTATTATAATGCAACAAGCATTTTTGTTTCTATAGCAACCAATTACAAAGTCACATCCCCTTCCTCTTCTGAAACATGCTCTGCCTCTTGAGCCCTGCCCTCTCTCTAGCAGTGCACCAATTGTATCTAGGGCCTGCCTGGTCACATGATCTTCCACTTTGCATCTTTGGTCCTCTTCTGCAGCACTGACCGTGATTTAGCGAACCCCCGAGCCAAATCTTTGCCAATCGATCACAGGAGAACGGATCAAATCGGCAGCTTAGCTAAATCACTTGTCAGTGTGCAGATTGTATTGATGCACATATTGAATGGGAAAAAAACTGGTCATTTACAGGTGCTTAGCAAGAAATGCAAATAAAAAAAACGTGGGATGACAGTAATATTGGGATAATATAAAGTACGTTGATACTTAAAAAAAAAAAAAAAAAAGACTGAACTGCAGCTTTAATTTATTTTTTTACTTCAATAGTTTCATGTGTGCAATCTCTAATTACCTAAAGAACTGTATAGCTGCCAGTCAATTCGTTCTCCATGTATTGATAGGTCGAAATTTGGTGACATAATTAGTGAAGGGATCTGTTTATATTCTGCTTGTCTGTCAGTGGAAGCTCATGAATATTCATGAGCACTCCTGCACTGACATGTGCTAGAGGGAGGGCAGGGCTGACAAAGGGGTGTGCCAGGGCTTGTGACAGGACATGAAGGGGCAGTGCCTTAGCAAATGGCTGTTAAAATAGAATACAAGAAAATTGGTCTTTAAAAGTTGTTTTTTTTAAAACAGAAAATGCTAAAAGTATTTTTTCTTACTACAGAACTGATTTATTAAAAAAAACACACATGCAGGATATTGACTGAACTGCAGCTTTAAGTCTTTTTATAATAGCAATACTACCATCAGACAATCATGGGAGTCATTTGCCGTTTTGGGGACAGTTGGCGACATGTCATTAAGACATAGCGACCTTATAAAAAATGGTGTATCTGCCAATATAAAAAGGGTCCCATCATTCACTCCTTACCCTACCCCCACCTCTGATCTTCAGATATAGGCCGGAAGAAAGGAGGCGTTGCAGATTTTTTTAAAGTATTTAGCAACTCCTTTAACTTCTAAGAAATGGTCAAACAAAATACCTTCCAAATGATTTATTTTAACATTAATTTAAAAATGTAAATGTCTATTTTTCCAGTTGAACAATATTTTTAATCGAGATTAATATTGTCGTCACTGCATTTCTTATCATCAGTGCCGTGAGAAATTGGCCAGACCTAGTGCAGGCTACGCACTTCTGACTTGCATGGCCAGCACTGAAACAGCCCACAGCAACACTGCTAACAACCCGTCTAGGACGTTTGGAGGCGACCAAAACGCCGCCGGCGGACATGTTGCCGCCTGGCCCTTCACAGGTTACAAGCAGGATAGCCCCATTGTTCAGCATGCAGACATTTGCCACCATTTTGTTTTTTTAATATGTACATTTTTAAAGGGTGGGAGTTTGGGAAATTGTTTTTTTAAGGATAAACTTTAAGCTTGTGTGTCAGACATTAATATATTCCCTGACACTGACCCTTTATTGAGAGTCACACAACCTTTCAGAATAGCGGGTCCATATAACCAGGTATAAAACATGTAAACAGACTGAATTAGAAACACATGACAGCTGTTGGACTTTGCCAAATGACGAATATAAAGTGACTGTTAAAAACTTTTCTTTATTATGGCTTTATAAATACGGCACAGTATCGGTGTCCCGATTTCGAAAGAGAAATAAAGTAAGCAACTCTGACTAAGCAAATTAAACACCTTTATTTACTAAGGTTTGGTAGCTGCTGGCAAGTCTGTTAAATGACCAACACGAGTCTTTAGAGCAGCAGAACAACATATCGCTTGGGTGAACAGAAGCAGTGTGATCAGAATGACATCAAAATAACTTGTTTTGTCTCATTTTATAGGGTGATCCAATAAAGTAAAGTACAACGCATTACTGCAAACATCACTCCCTCTTTCACAGGTGGTCTAAATTCCAGAGCAAACCATAAATAATGCTTTTATTTTTTTTTATTTTTTTCCCACACTACAGGGGTCCTGCTCAGCAATACGTTGCGTGCCCCTTTTCCAGGGAAGCGGTTATGGGATCCCAACCTAATGAGATTTTAAAAATTAGATTGTAAGCTCTCTGTCGAGTCTGAAAACTGCTCTGTAAGAAAAGTTAATGGTAAGAGGCCAACAAAGAATTATTTTACATCAGTTTTGTCCGATATTAACATGACATTTATAAAAAAAAAAAAAAAAAGTTATGGTGGTTAAAAATAAAAAATTAAAATTAAAAAAAAAAGACCAAAATGTCTGTCGTGGACCAAAATCATTGATCCTTCTTATTAAAGCATTTTCTATTTGGAATAAGTCCTCTGGAGGGCCGCCCCTTTCTTCCTTCGGAAAGATACACGGTGGGTATAAAAAGGAGACAGAAACCCTCCCCCATACCGTGTACAGCAAATAAACATATCATTTGCGGGTACAACATGGATAAGAAGTGAAGAGTGACACGCTGCGAGTGCTCATTTGCATGTTATTACCCAGAATCCCTTGCTGCAGTGGAAGCACTGTATGCCAAGAGATGATGGGGAAAGGCGGGGTTGTAGACTAGTGTTGTGCAGAGTCCTGGAAAGTGCCGGGTACCCGGGGCAAAAAAAAATAAAACATTTAAAAATTTGCCATGCCAGGTACCGGATACCGGCGGCGGAGGGTGAGGAAGAGCATAGCGACTTTCTGGTGGCGGTGGAAGCAGCAGAAGGCATCCGTCACAGCCAGTGCCAGTGGGAGCAGGGGAACATGTAACCGGAGCAGGAGCATTACTATCGGACAGCCGGGGAGGCGTTGCACCGGATGTCGGAAGATGCGCTCCTCCCCAGCTGTCCAATAGTAGCGCTCCTACTCCGGTCACATGTTCCCCTGCTCCCACCGGCACTGACTGAAGGATGTCTTCGACTGCTCCCACCGCCACCAGGATGTCGCCATGGTCTTCCTCCCCCTCTGCCGCCGGCTGCTGCCCTGCTCCTGCCGTCTCCAAGAGGAGGACCGAGGGACCAGAGCAGAACAGAACTTAAACAGCACCGGGTTCCAGCCCCTGGTGCTAAGACATTTCCGGGTACTGTAAATAGTGCTGGGTATGCCAGGTAATTTCCGGGTACCCGGTACATCACTATTGCAGACCTGTCTGAGACGTGTGAATGTGCTCACAAGTGGTATTTTTATTTGCTGTCCAATATTTCAAAAAAGGCATTGGAAGAAAGGAAGTGAAAGCAAAAGGCCATTTAAACATGTAGCCCTGAGGTAAAATTTGACTCCCTGACCCCCCTCCGCGCTTACCGGGTGGTCGCGGGTGCCGCCGGAGGCAGCGGTGGACCCGCCGGGAGAACGCGAGGGTGGGGGCCATTGCAGGGAGCAGAGCGGGAATGTGAGGCGCAGGCCGGGTGCCGGGGACGCGATCGGGCCGTTGCTAGGGCCGCGATCGCGTTGCCACCGGCTCGGCGGCTTAAGGAGAGGGCGCCGCCATTGCGTGTTAGTTCGCGCATGCACAGTAGGTGGCCAGCGCAGGGAAGGCTCCAGACAGGTCGCGCATGCGCAGGTAGGATCCCCAGAGCTAGGGAGAGATCGCGCGAGGGCAGGCATAGGGAGACAGAGGTCAGGTGCTCCCTTGCGGCCAATAGGGCTGGAGGAAGCTCAGCCCGGGAATATAGATACATTTCCCGGGCTTTGCACAGTCAGTCTGCACGAGGAGAAGGAAGGAGTAGGAAGGGTGCAGGGAGCGCGTGGCTCCTGTACCAGGTAAGGGTTCTCCTTAGGTCCCCAGGCAGGCCCCAATTCCCGGTAAGGGCAGGGGGTAACTGAAGAGGGACGGCCCTAGAGAAGGAGGTTACCCTTAGGTGTGGAAGGTGCAGTTTGGCAGTGCCACAGCGGATAGTGCTGTGCGCACTGGCAAATAGGCACAGCGTGCAAGCAGTGGATTTGCTGCGGGATTCAGGTGGCTGTGTGTGAGTGCAGCTGTGTGTGTGTGTGTCGCTGCATGTGCTGGGCGCAGTGTGTGCAGCGTGTGTGAATACCTGCAGGCTGACAGTGTGAGCTGTGTGTCTGCTGCAGGTGTTAGGAGTAGCGAGTAGCTAGAGAATTACAGATAGGACTGGGTAGCTAGGGGAGGGGGCAGGTTATTGTTCCACAGGCCCTAGGAGTTTTCCCCAAGCCATCCCAGGTTGCGGTTCATCAGGGACAGGCCCTAGGTTAAGGTTCCTGTCCTGATAGGGTTAGTTAGGGATAGCGGCGGTTGCTGTTCCCGTGATGCGGTTGGTGTTGCCGTGATTTGGTTGCTGTTCCCGGGAAGCGGTGGGACCCTCGTTGGGGTCCACGGAGAGAAGTACCTGGATAGGATCAGACGGACGTCTGACCCTTTTAGAAGAGAGTTGCAGGCCCGAGCATCGGAGTGTTCGGAAGGTACCTCTGAAGTATATAAGTGCACCAACTGGGCCCTAGCTTAATTTAGTGACTGCGCAGTCACCCACGACCTCCGTAGGAGTACGGGACATTGGGTGTGGGGGATCACAGGACACTGGGTGGGAACACCAGACATTGGGCCGAGGTAATGCGGATAGAGCATAAGGTTATGATGTTGTGTACTGCTTTGTTTGTGTGTTAGTAAAGTGTTAGTATTATATCTATGAGTGTTGTATTTCTTACCCAGGGCTATCTTTCATAACGGGGATCCTGGGTAAGTGGAGGCGCTGCACCAGGTAATGGTAAGGGTTTCCCCAGGCTCCCAGCTAGCAGAGGCTCAGATCTCCTGGAGCCACAGGTGTTACGCAGTTACCAGTAGTCCCTTAGAGCAGGTGTGTTGCGGGGAAAGGAACCGGTTAGACCACGAGGGGCCAATGTGAGATTGGGTGGGTCAGGCGGTTCACAAAAAGGGCTACAAACACATTTCACAACTATTCGTGGGGCATTCCAGGGTCAGAAGTCTGGTCCCAACTTGCCTCATGCACACAATGACAAAGTTAAGGAAATGTATGTACAGTATTTCAGTGCCGTTTACAGAAAAGATAAGATGCCTAAAGCAAGCCCCTTATTACAAAGGGAGTAAAGATCTAACCCGTCCCGTCATACCCGCCCCACCACACACAGAAAACCATACCTGCCATATCAGGCCTAAGGCTGCGGTCCCAGTGCTTTCTGTGCGTTCAAGCACCGCCCCCCAATGGGGCTGGGCCCAGTACGCACCTTCGCGTGGAAGGTGCAGCCGCGCGGTCCGACAAGATTTTTCAAAGACGCAGAAATTGAGTTTGCGGCGGGAGGCGTGGCCCCGCCCCCGCCGGCATTTCAGCCAATGAGGGTGGACCAGCCGCGAGAGGTCATGGCCACGCCCCCCGCCGCAAACTCTCCCTCTCTCCCAGGACCGCAGTGCAGCGCTGTGCTCGCGCGTGCTATAGTGCTGACTGGGACCGCAGCCTCACGAGGTAAAATATAACAGAGTACAATCATGTTGTACAAGAAAGGAAAGTAAACAAACAGCACCAACACAGAAGGAAGAGAAATTAAATCAGATATTGATCAAACACAGTCAAATTACATCAATCATTTGAGAGTTAAACTAATTAGCAGGTCCCTTTTATATATTTGCGGTCGCCAGTTCCCCTATGAAGAGCATCACTAGCCAAAATGCTTCATTGTGATCAAAAGTAAGCAACACTTAACACATTTACCATGTCAGCCACAAAATAAACAGCATTACTAGTTAGCATGTAAAGTTGGAAATTCAGTGCCAGGCTGCAGGCAGGTGTGTTTTTAGGAAGATATTCCTAGATTGTTTTCTTCTATCTAGTAGATGAGAACAAAAGTAATATGAGTATCTGGAATACCATTCAAAGCAACCCCCTACCCCCCTCTTCCCAAGAAACAAGCAAACAGAACAAACAAACACTGTTTATATCGTACTGATCCATTTCTTAGTTTTATTTTATTTTTAAACGTGTTATTGCAGAGTTTTCCCCTGTGTAATCTCACTGGCATCAAGAGTTGCTGTGTCCACCTCTGTTCATGTGTGTGTGGAATGGCAGCTGCCGTTTCAATATACCTGGGAGACATATTTTCAACAAATAATATCTCCAGAATGCAACTCCACAAAATACAGCAGCAAAAGGAATCCCCCCACGGTGAAACAAAACCACATACATACATAAAAAATAGATATGGTGACTAGAGGGGATTTCTGCAATATGGAAAAGCTTAGTTGCAAACGTACAACAGATCACAAGTATCTATATATATATTTTTTTTTGTTTTGTTTAAAATAATGGAGTGTAGGTTGAAGTGTAGCAGAGGCTATCTATGGCCCACCTGTTACCAGTCAATGCAAAAACTGCTTGTACCCACATGATAAACATGGATGATTGGATATCCTACTTACTGTAAACTCGTGCCATGGCTTTGCCTCTGGCATTTAATACACTTGACGATCATTAGGCAGCGTGACAGCACCAATCCTGCATTAATTATTTATAGGGCTGTCACCTACAGGAAAGGAATAGAACAGAAATAGAAAAGGGGCCTGGAATTGCGCCACGAAGGTGCTGCAAATAGAATAGTGACCATTATAAAGAGGACAGGTACAGGGTACTGTTTAACATGTTAATAGTAACTATCTCATATAGCGCTTTTCTCCCAATAGGACACAAAGCGCTTCACAATTACACTATAGCGCACGGTACGCAGCACATAGGAGTTTTACAGACACGGTCCCTGCCCAGATAAATTTACAATCTATGTTTTCGGTGCCTGAGGCACAGGGAGATAAAGTGGCTTGCCCAGGGTCACAAGGAGCCGACACCGGGAATTGAACCAGGTTCCCCTGCTTCAAACTCAGATTCATTGCACTCAAGAATCCGTACCATAAGCATCAGCAAGGACATTAATACCTACGACAGGAGTCGGGGCATTTTCTAGCATGGCATGTAACCCTTCGCTGCCAGCCAAGAATGCAATGCATTAACCGCTTCTCTGCCACACAAAGAAATAAACTCAAGGCACTGTTTGCACACATCATTAAATCTCTTTCCTACCAGAGAAGCCAGGGTTCAAAAAACAAACCGTGCTGGGTTAAACTCATCCTACAAATTGCGGCTTATTTTTAACCCACGGGGTTTTTACAAAGCATCACTTCCTTTTACTCTCAAACCTACACATGTAATTCTCATCGTGTTTTTATTAAACCTAGTCACCGCCAGCAGAAGAGCCAGACAAAACTATTCTGATAAGTCTTTATATAATCCTGCATCCTTGATACACAGAATCAGTTTCTCATGGATCCCAGGGCAGGAAAAAAAAACAGAGCAGCAGGTCAAAAAAACTGATTTAAAAATATTTTTTATTAGTACATCATAACTAAAAAGGAGGTACAGGCATACCCCGCATTAACGTACGCAATGGGACCGGAGCATGTATGTAAAGCGAAAATGTACTTAAAGTGAAGCACTGCCTTTTCCCCACTTATTTATGCATGTACTGTACTGCAATCATCATATACGTGCATAACTGATGTAATAAACGCATTTGTAACAGGCTCTATAGTCTCCCCGTTTGCGCATAGCTTCGGTACAGGTAGGGAGCCGGTGTTGCTATTCAGGACGTGCTGACAGGCGCATGCGTGATCTGCCGTTTGCCTATTGAGCGATATGTCCTTACTCGGGAGTGTACTTAAAGTGAGTGTCCTTAAAACGGGGTATGCCTGTACAAGAAACTCTCCTACGCATTTCGTACCACAAGGTACTTTATCATGGAGCCCAGTACCCCTACTTTACATTTCAATGTGTTGCATACATTTCAGATAAATATATAATTTTTGTATGTAGCGTGTTAATAAAATATGTATGTATAACATGTGGCTTTAAAAAAAAAAAAAAAAGTAGTAGTGATCCCATGTCTGACTTGAAAACATGTAAAAAAAACTAAAAAAAAGGCAGAAAAAGGAGAGACGTTTTTTATAAATAAATCAAGTTTCCCTTTCGATAGGACTGGAAGCACAAATCAGCCAATAATAAAAAGTAATGGTCCCCTGGGGTTGCATTATAAAATATCAGTACTCTCCCTCTAGTGCCATCACATGCCAAAGGCGGTATGTATGAGTATACATATATGTGTATATGTGTGTGTGTATATAAATAATATATTCTAAAGATGTGCTGTACAGATATGTAGTTTCCCCTTGTTTCTCTCGCACAGTACCACTGCTTTCCCTTTATTATAGAGATCCCTCACCGCTCCGGGCCGCTCCTCTCTCCCGGGCTGCAGGCTCTGCACCGCTCTGATCAGCAGCTCTTCCTCCGGACAGCCCCGCTCTCTCCCGGTCCCCGCATAACCCTCCAGCAACTCCAACACCCGCACCACCTGCGGGACCACCCCGGACACCGCGTCCGGCCCGCAGCGCTCACTCAGGGCTTGCAGCTCGGCCCCGATGTACGCGGCCATGCGGTACACGTCCTCCACCGACAGCCCCCCCGCGGGCTTCCGCCACACCGGCTCCGGAGCCTCCATCCCCGGCAGCGGCTGTCAGATAATACCCGGGGGCGGGAGCGCGCGCTGTCATGGGACGGGGAGCGCGCGCTGTCATGGGACGGGGAGCGCGCGCTGGCATGGGACGGGGAGCGCGCGCTGGCATGGGACGGGGAGCGCGCACAAACCACGCCCACAGCTACTCACACTGGGCCACGCCCACTCATATTCCCTTGTGTAGCTAGTGCCCCGCCCATTACCGGCCGGCTGTACTGGACCGCGGTGTGAAACCACGCCCACTTTCTGCCTGTCTGTCACTTTACCATCTAAACTGTGTTAGGATAATAATATTACCACGCGCTGTTATACAATGTCCCACGCGCTGTTATACAATGTCCCACGCGCTGTTATACAATGTCCCACGCGCTGTTATACAATGCCAAACTGTGTTATATGATAATAATATTACCACGCGCTGTTATACAATGCCAAACTGTGTTATAGGATAATAATATTACCACGCGCTGTTATACAATGCCAAACTGAGTAATAGGATAATAATATTACCACGCGCTGTTATACAATGCCAAACTGAGTTATAGATAATAATAATATTACCACGCGCTGTTATACAATGCCAAACTGAGTTATAGGATAATAATATTACCACGCGCTGTTATACAATGCCAAACTGTGTTATAGGATAATAATATTACCACGCGCTGTTATA
The DNA here is from genome assembly GCF_040206685.1 of Ascaphus truei. Taxonomy (NCBI): domain Eukaryota; kingdom Metazoa; phylum Chordata; class Amphibia; order Anura; family Ascaphidae; genus Ascaphus; species Ascaphus truei. Next base: position 109,070,253 of record NC_134485.1, on the reverse strand, counting down.
CAATGCCAAACTGAGTAATAGGATAATAATATTACCACGCGCTGTTATACAATGTCCCACACGCTGTTATACAATGTCAAACTGAGTTATAGGATAATAATATTACCACGCGCTGTTATACAATGCCAAACTGTGTTATAGGATAATAATATTACCACGCGCTGTTATACAATGCCAAACTGAGTTATAGGATAATAATATTACCACGCGCTGTTATACAATGCCCCACGCGCTGTTATACAATGCCCCACGCGCTGTTATACAATGCCCCACGCGCTGTTATACAATGCCCCACGCGCTGTTATACAATGCCCCACGCGCTGTTATACAATGCCCCACGCGCTGTTATACAATGCCCCACGTGCTGTTATACAATGCCCCACGCGCTGTTATACAATGCCCCACGCGCTGTTATACAATGCCAAACTGTTATAGGATAATAATATTACCACGCGCTGTTATACAATGCCAAACTGTTATAGGATAATAATATTACCACGCGCTGTTATACAATGCCAAACTGTTATAGGATAATAATATTACCACGCGCTGTTATACAATGTCCCACACGCTGTTATACAATGCCAAACTGAGTTATAGGATAATAATATTACCACGCACTGTTATACAATGCCAAACTGTTATAGGATAATAATATTACCACGCGCTGTTATACAATGTCCCACACGCTGTTATACAATGCCAAACTGAGTTATAGGATAATAATATTACCACGCGCTGTTATACAATGCCAAACTGAGTTATAGGATAATAATATTACCACGCGCTGTTATACAATGCCAAACTGAGTTATAGATAATAATATTACCACGCGCTGTTATACAATGCCAAACTGAGTTTTAGATAATAATAATATTACCAGGCGCTGTTATACAATTTCAAACTGAGTTATAGGATAATAATATTACCACGAGCGGTTATACAATGCCAAACTGAGTTATAGATAATAATAATATTACCACACGCTGTTATACAATTTCAAACTGAGTTATAGGATAATAATATTACCACGCGCTGTTATACAATTTCAAACTGAGTTATAGGATAATAATATTACCACGAGCGGTTATACAATGCCAAACTGAGTTATAGATAATAATAATATTACCACACGCTGTTATACAATTTCAAACTGTGTTATAGGATAATAATATTACCACGCGCTGTTATACAATGCCAAACTGAGTTATATGATAATAATATTACCACGCGCTGTTATACAATGCCAAACTGAGTTATAGGATAATAATATTACCACGCGCTGTTATACAATGCCCCACGCGCTGTTATACAATGTCCCACGCGCTGTTATACAATGCCAAACTGAGTTATAGATAATAATAATATTACCACGCGCTGTTATACAATGCCAAACTGAGTTATAGGATAATAATATTACCACGCGCTGTTATACAATGCCAAACTGTGTTATAGGATAATAATATTACCACGCGCTGTTATACAATGCCAAACTGAGTAATAGGATAATAATATTACCACGCGCTGTTATACAATGTCCCACACGCTGTTATACAATGTCAAACTGAGTTATAGGATAATAATATTACCACGCGCTGTTATACAATGCCAAACTGTGTTATAGGATAATAATATTACCACGCGCTGTTATACAATGCCAAACTGAGTTATAGGATAATAATATTACCACGCGCTGTTATACAATGCCCCACGCGCTGTTATACAATGCCCCACGCGCTGTTATACAATGCCCCACGCGCTGTTATACAATGCCCCACGCGCTGTTATACAATGCCCCACGCGCTGTTATACAATGCCCCACGCGCTGTTATACAATGCCCCACGCGCTGTTATACAATGCCCCACGCGCTGTTATACAATGCCCCACGCGCTGTTATACAATGCCAAACTGTTATAGGATAATAATATTACCACGCGCTGTTATACAATGCCAAACTGTTATAGGATAATAATATTACCACGCGCTGTTATACAATGCCAAACTGTTATAGGATAATAATATTACCACGCGCTGTTATACAATGTCCCACACGCTGTTATACAATGCCAAACTGAGTTATAGGATAATAATATTACCACGCGCTGTTATACAATGTCCCACGCGCTGTTATACAATGCCAAACTGAGTTATAGATAATAATAATATTACCACGCGCTGTTATACAATGTCCCACGCGCTGTTATACAATGCCAAACTGAGTTTTAGATAATAATAATATTACCACGCGCTGTTATACAATGCCAAACTGTGTTATAGGATAATAATATTACCACGCGCTGTTATACAATGCCAAACTGAGTTATAGGATAATAATATTACCACGTGCTGTTATACAATGTCAAACTGAGTTATAGATAATAATATTACCACGCGCTGTTATACAATGCCAAACTGAGTTATAGGATAATAATATTACCACGTGCTGTTATACAATGTCAAACTGAGTTATAGATAATAATATTACCAAGCGCTGTTATACAATGTCCCACGCGCTGTTATACAATGCCAAACTGAGTTTTAGATAATAATAATATTACCACGCGCTGTTATACAATGCCAAACTGAGTTTTAGATAATAATAATATTACCACGCGCTGTTATACAATGCCAAACTGAGTTATAGGATAATAATATTACCACGCGCTGCTATACAATGCCAAACTGAGTTATAGGATAATAATATTACCACGTGCTGTTATACAATGTCAAACTGAGTTATAGATAATAATATTACCACGTGCTGTTATACAATTTCAAACTGAGTTATAGGATAATAATATTACCACGAGCGGTTATACAATGCCAAACTGAGTTATAGATAATAATAATATTACCACACGCTGTTATACAATTTCAAACTGAGTTATAGGATAATAATATTACCACACGCTGTTATACAATTTCAAACTGAGTTATAGGATAATAATATTACCACGCGCTGTTATACAATGCCAAACTGAGTTATATGATAATAATATTACCACGCGCTGTTATACAATGCCAAACTGAGTTATAGATAATAATAATATTACCACGCGCTGTTATACAATGCCAAACTGTGTTATAGGATAATAATATTACCACGCACTGTTATACAATGTCCCACGCGCTGTTATACAATGCCAAACTGAGTTATAGATAATAATAATATTACCACGCGCTGTTATACAATGCCAAACTGAGTTATATGATAATAATATTACCACGCGCTGTTATACAATGTCCCACGCGCTGTTATACAATGTCCCACGCGCTGTTATACAATGCCAAACTGAGTTATAGGATAATAATATTACCACGCGCTGTTATACAATGTCCCACGCGCTGTTATACAATGTCCCACGCGCTGTTATACAATGCCAAACTGAGTTATAGGATAATAATATTACCACGCGCTGTTATACAATGCCAAACTGAGTTATATGATAATAATATTACCACGCGCTGTTATACAATGCCAAACTGAGTTATAGGATAATAATATTACCACGCGCTGTTATACAATGCCCCACGCGCTGTTATACAATGCCCCACGCGCTGTTATACAATGCCAAACTGAGTTATAGATAATAATAATATTACCACGTGCTGTTATACAATGTCAAACTGAGTTATAGATAATAATAATATTACCACGTGCTGTTATACAATTTCAAACTGAGTTATAGGATAATAATATTACCACGAGCGGTTATACAATGCCAAACTGAGTTATAGATAATAATAATATTACCACACGCTGTTATACAATTTCAAACTGAGTTATAGGATAATAATATTACCACGCGCTGTTATACAATGCCAAACTGAGTTATATGATAATAATATTACCACGCGCTGTTATACAATTTCAAACTGAGTTATAGGATAATAATATTACCACGAGCGGTTATACAATGCCAAACTGAGTTATAGATAATAATAATATTACCACACGCTGTTATACAATTTCAAACTGTGTTACAGGATAATAATATTACCACGCGCTGTTATACAATGCCAAACTGAGTTATAGATAATAATAATATTACCACGCGCTGTTATACAATGCCAAACTGTGTTATAGGATAATAATATTACCACGCGCTGTTATACAATTCCAAACTGAGTTATAGATAATAATAATATTACCACGCGCTGTTATAAAATGTCCCACACGCTGTTATACAATGCCAAACTGTGTTATAGGATAATAATATTACCACGCGCTGTTATACAATGTCCCACACGCTGTTATACAATGCCAAACTGTGTTATAGGATAATAATATTACCACACGCTGTTATACAATGCCAAACTGAGTTATAGGATAATAATATTACCACGCGCTGTTATACAATGCCAAACTGAGTTATATGATAATAATATTACCACGCGCTGTTATACAATGCCAAACTGAGTTATAGGATAATAATATTACCACGCGCTGTTATACAATGTCCCACGCGCTGTTATACAATGCCCCACGCGCTGTTATACAATGCCCCACGCGCTGTTATACAATGCCCCACGCGCTGTTATACAATGCCCCACGCGCTGTTATACAATGCCACACGCGCTGTTATACAATGCCACACGCGCTGTTATACAATGCCCCACGCGCTGTTATACAATGCCCCACGCGCTGTTATACAATGCCAAACTGTTATAGGATAATAATATTACCACGCACTGTTATACAATGCCAAACTGTTATAGGATAATAATATTACCATGCGCTGTTATACAATGTCCCACGCGCTGTTATACAATGCCAAACTGAGTTATAGGATAATAATATTACCACGCACTGTTATACAATGCCAAACTGTTATAGGATAATAATATTACCACGCGCTGTTATACAATGTCCCACACGCTGTTATACAATGCCAAACTGAGTTATAGGATAATAATATTACCACGCGCTGTTATATAATGCCAAACTGAGTTATAGGATAATAATATTACCACGCGCTGTTATACAATGCCAAACTGAGTTATAGATAATAATATTACCACGCGCTGTTATACAATGCCAAACTGAGTTTTAGATAATAATAATATTACCTGGCGCTGTTATACAATTTCAAACTGAGTTATAGGATAATAATATTACCACGAGCGGTTATACAATGCCAAACTGAGTTATAGATAATAATAATATTACCACACGCTGTTATACAATTTCAAACTGAGTTATAGGATAATAATATTACCACGCGCTGTTATACAATTTCAAACTGAGTTATAGGATAATAATATTACCACGAGCGGTTATACAATGCCAAACTGAGTTATAGATAATAATAATATTACCACACGCTGTTATACAATTTCAAACTGTGTTATAGGATAATAATATTACCACGCGCTGTTATACAATGCCAAACTGAGTTATATGATAATAATATTACCACGCGCTGTTATACAATGTCCCACGCGCTGTTATACAATGCCAAACTGTGTTATAGGATAATAATATTACCACGCGCTGTTATACAATGCCAAACTGTGTTATAGGATAATAATATTACCACGCGCTGTTACACAATGCCAAACTGAGTTATAGATAATAATAATATTACCACGCGCTGTTATACAATGCCAAACTGAGTTATATGATAATAATATTACCACGCGCTGTTATACAATGTCCCACGCGCTGTTATACAATGTCCCACGCGCTGTTATACAATGTCCCACACGCTGTTATACAATGCCAAACTGAGTTATAGGATAATAATATTACCACGCGCTGTTATACAATGCCAAACTGAGTTATAGGATAATAATATTACCACGCGCTGTTATACAATGCCCCACGCGCTGTTATACAATGTCCCACACGCTGTTATACAATGCCAAACTGAGTTATAGGATAATAATATTACCACGCGCTGTTATACAATGCCAAACTGAGTTATAGGATAATAATATTACCACGCGCTGTTATACAATGCCCCACGCGCTGTTATACAATGCCCCACGCGCTGTTATACAATGCCCCACGCGCTGTTATACAATGCCCCACGCGCTGTTATACAATGCCCCACGCGCTGTTATACAATGCCCCACGCGCTGTTATACAATGCCCCACGCGCTGTTATACAATGCCCCACGCGCTGTTATACAATGCCAAACTGTTATAGGATAATAATATTACCACGCACTGTTATACAATGCCAAACTGTTATAGGATAATAATATTACCACGCGCTGTTATACAATGTCCCACGCGCTGTTATACAATGCCAAACTGAGTTATAGGATAATAATATTACCACGCACTGTTATACAATGCCAAACTGTTATAGGATAATAATATTACCACGCGCTGTTATACAATGTCCCACACGCTGTTATACAATGCCAAACTGAGTTATAGGATAATAATATTACCACGCGCTGTTATACAATGCCAAACTGAGTTATAGGATAATAATATTACCACGCGCTGTTATACAATGCCAAACTGAGTTATAGATAATAATATTACCACGCGCTGTTATACAATGCCAAACTGAGTTTTAGATAATAATAATATTACCACGCGCTGTTATACAATTTCAAACTGAGTTATAGGATAATAATATTACCACGAGCGGTTATACAATGCCAAACTGAGTTATAGATAATAATAATATTACCACACGCTGTTATACAATTTCAAACTGAGTTATAGGATAATAATATTACCACGCGCTGTTATACAATTTCAAACTGAGTTATAGGATAATAATATTACCACGAGCGGTTATACAATGCCAAACTGAGTTATAGATAATAATAATATTACCACACGCTGTTATACAATTTCAAACTGTGTTATTGGATAATAATATTACCACGCGCTGTTATACAATGCCAAACTGAGTTATATGATAATAATATTACCACGCGCTGTTATACAATGTCCCACGCGCTGTTATACAATGCCAAACTGTGTTATAGGATAATAATATTACCACGCGCTGTTATACAATGCCAAACTGTGTTATAGGATAATAATATTACCACGCGCTGTTATACAATGCCAAACTGAGTTATAGATAATAATAATATTACCACGCGCTGTTATACAATGCCAAACTGTGTTATAGGATAATAATATTACCACGCGCTGTTACACAATGCCAAACTGAGTTATAGATAATAATAATATTACCACGCGCTGTTATACAATGCCAAACTGAGTTATATGATAATAATATTACCACGCGCTGTTATACAATGTCCCACGCGCTGTTATACAATGCCAAACTGAGTTATAGATAATAATATTACCACGCGCTGTTATACAATGCCAAACTGAGTTTTAGATAATAATAATATTACCACGCGCTGTTATACAATTTCAAACTGAGTTATAGGATAATAATATTACCACGAGCGGTTATACAATGCCAAACTGAGTTTTAGATAATAATAATATTACCACGCGCTGTTATACAATGCCAAACTGAGTTATAGGATAATAATATTACCACGCGCTGCTATACAATGCCAAACTGAGTTATAGGATAATAATATTACCACGTGCTGTTATACAATGTCAAACTGAGTTATAGATAATAATATTACCACGTGCTGTTATACAATTTCAAACTGAGTTATAGGATAATAATATTACCACGAGCGGTTATACAATGCCTGTAAGAAATCCAATTTAGCAATAATTATATTGTAATGAATGAATCTGTTATCAAAGGCAGAATGTTAAAGTATACAGTATAATAGTCTGGACTTTCCTTCATATCTATATATTATATCTGATTGTATTTTCGGTTATAGAGTTATTTTGACGGTGCAGCTGTCCTAAAAGGTCAGAGTAGGCAGAAACCCTGTTTAGGTTTGACACTGAGTGACTATTGACAACTGTGACTTTAGCTGAGAGTAGAGGCTGTGACAAAAGCTCTGAGACTCTTCCAGTCCTTACTGTATTTGGTATTCTATGTTTAGAATAAGTGTGCTGTTTGTTATGCGATCATAGTTTGAAACTGCAGGACCTAATTTGGAATAGAAATATATATTAAGAGAGCTGATTCAAGGAATATTTTATGGATAAATACAACAGTGAGCTTAGTAAGCTTTAGGAAGGAAGGAAGGATGGAGAGAAGGTAGGCCAGACGAAGAAAGACCAGGCCAGATTGATAATACCATGAAGAGGAGAAAAGGACATGTTAATACCTGAAGAGAATATTAACAGAAAGAAGGTTACTATGTGCAGCTATTCTTAAGAATATCAATCTATTTGAAATATCACCATCGTCATTCTTACTATTTTTGTATGTAAGTAATTATTTTCAAAATAAACGTTTTGTTTTTGTGTGCAAACGACAAGAATGCTGAATTCTGTTATACTGATGTGAATCTACAGAAAAAGCGAATTTAAGGACATTTAACATTGGCGAGCCAGCCTTCATTCAGTTTTTTCGTCACATTTGGATTAGAGGGGGTGTGGTCGATACATCCTGGATCCAAGATTTGAGAAAAAATTGAAACGAACCGAAGAAAAAAAAGAAGTGTCAAGTTTTTGGTAGATTTGACTACAGTTGATTAACAGATCAGAGACAGAGAACCACGTTTCACGAATCTCCTAGAGGGAGACGGACTGTTCGGGGGTTGCCTTTGTCTGGTCAAGTTTACCAAGGAAGAAGGTACATTTGCGGGACGTGCAGGGAGCATAGTCTGGAGCATTTGTATGCGCTGAATGGAATAGCGTGGAATTTCTTCAAAGAAACGTTGTGACGTTTGTGGGGGAACAATTCGAGTCTTGGAGCACAAGTTTTCGGTGAAAGAAAATACTTAACAAAACGTAAGTAATGGAATTTATTAATTCATATGCAAATGACAGTATTATGATGTTAAATGTGTTACCTCATACATCTACTGACACTGAATTATGGAATTCTCTATGGAATCAGGTGCAAATCGAAAATGAGAGAATAGATAAGAAAATACTAACTATGCATAAAGATAAGAAAAAATTAAGAAATGTCATGAAAATGATCAAAGTGTTTAATTTAATGGTTTTCAATGATGAGAAATCGCATAAAATTGAAGTTGTAAAAACTGATCAATGTTCAAATTGTAACATTTTACATAAACGCATACATGAGTTAGAAAAACAAGTTGAAACATCCAATATCAAATTTGCATGCGTTGCTGGTAAAGACAAAAAGAAAAAAGATACTCAAGGGGCATCTTTTATTCCTAGTTCTAGTGCAGACGTAGATGTGACTGACATTAGCAGCACAGAAATGACAAGGAAAAAATTTCTTGACAAAGCAGCCACACTGAATTTAAAAATTCATGATCATTTAATGAAGGTATTAAAAGATATACCTGATTATAAAAATCACCTGGATGCATTTCATAATGCAGACATTTTTGAATCTTATACAGATCGATTTAATTTGACTGAGGAACAAAGAAATAAGATTTACAAACTGTGGTTACCAACTCACATGAGTCGAAGGTTAAAAATGCCTGTCAGCATGCCTCAAGTGGATGAGAATGGTGATTTTATACAAGGGTCTTGCATAGACAGGCTTAATCAATTAATTTACATTTCCACCGGACATGCCATTACCGTTGATATTTTGGAAGATCTTAAACCCAAAATTACAGAGGATACTTTTGAGTTTATGTTAAAATTCCAGACTGCATACAAATTACTGTTTTCTGATCAAGATTCTGAAGAGAAAATGATTAGAGCATTTGTAAAAAAAATTACATTTTTAGATCCAGTAACATTAGCAATTGCTTCTGAGAAAGAATCATTAGAAGTTGCTGCTCTTTTTATTGATAATATTAGACGTCAGCTTTTGCAGAATAATCCCAGACTTAAAATCTCAGAAGTTGTTAATGATAGAAATGCCTTTCATGCCACTCAAAAAAGTAACAGCTCTTGGAACAGTCAGAGTGACAGGAGTGACAACTGCAGAACAGACAAGCCTTTGCGGCTGCAAAGTTTAAAATGTTTTCATTGCGGAGAAATAGGGCATTATAGAAGAAACTGTGACAAATTCTTAGATCTACAAAAAAGTTTGCGGAAAGAGAATGTATTTGTTCAGCACACAGCACCTAAGCAAACACGGGATGCTCTCCTTGTAAAACAGATTACAGAAATTATGGCTAGTTATGCAGACACTAATGATCTCACACACAAACAGGTTTGTAACATAACTCACATAGACGAAAGAGTTAATTCATCCTGACTAGACTATCAGAAACCACGTCCTCTTGAAGTATTAACTCCAGTAATTTTGGATAAAGAAGGAACCTTAGGGGGGTTTGATACAGAGTTTTTAATAGATACTGGGGCACAGTTAAGTGTAACAAAAGAAAAGTTACCAATGTTGTCAGGAACATCTCTTTGTAATATTGTGGATTTAGGCAATAAGGCAATTTGGAAAAATTCTAAAGGAAGAAAGCCTGTGTTAATTAATCCTTCTGAATATGGTAACGAGAGAAGTGTTTGTCCAATTGAAATGGTCACCAGTGAGTTTCAATTACCTGAAATCAGTGATAATTTTTGTCTCAAGCCAACACCTAAGAAAGATTTCCAAATAACACAAAAAACAGGACAGGATTTTCTCACTGAAGGAAATGCAATAGTTTATTCCTTGGCTAAGGAAGAGGTTTTAACAGAACAGAATGTAGTGCTTACAGAGACTAGTGCCACAGCGACAGTCAGACACAAAGATACACAGCTCCTTTCCTTTTCAGAGAAACAGGCAAAGGATACGTCCATTGCTATTTCCCGGGTTGATTTAAAGCCTTCTCGTGTCCATAAAGAAAAGGCCATAAATCATGAAAGTTTGGGTCACGTAGGACAAGAGACACTTTTGGAAAGTTTAAAAGGAAATCCTAGGCTCAAAAGACAAAAACCACCTTTCCAATGTATTGCACCAGCAGATGGCCCAGGGTCCACATTGCAAATTGATCACAATGGTTCCTTACCCTCAGGGAAGAATGGGTTAAAACATGCTTGGATTATGGGAGCTGTCTTTTCAAAATGGGCTGAGAGCATTCTGGTCAAGCAAAATGATGCAGTTACTACAGCACGAGTTTTTTGGCATCATGTTTTTTCCAGATGGGGTTTTCCACGCATTCTTGAGTCAGATAGGGGTTCTCATTTCACAGGTTTAGTGATGAAAGTTTACATGTGAAATTTTAGGGATTAAATAAAGATTTAAAGTATCATCCATAATCAGTTGGTAGAATAGGATTTAAAATTTAGGAATTAAAATAGGTGTTCTGTATTTCCAAAATTTTAAAAGGGGGGGAAGTGAAGTAGATGACAATTATGATCATTTTTTTAATGAAAAAGTTCTTTGGTAAACAAATTGAGAAGGGTTTAATGATATAATTGACATTATGATAAAGGTTATGTTTGTGATTTATTTACGTAATATGTCGATTGTAAGTGTATGATCCAGATGGACTAAGGTTAAATATATTTACCAATATAATGATACTGCTATATTTTTACAGGTCATATGTAATTGTGTGATGAATAAAGAATACGATTGGATGATCGGAGTCAAGAAGAATGTGGAAAATCAACAAGAGTCATCACCTATGGGACTGAATATTTTTTTATTTTTTAGGAAAAAGGACAAAATGACTATTTTTTATTATATTTATTACTACTGGCACTATTGAAAGAAATAATCAATACTGAAAAAGTACAACGGGGAATTGCATCTCTAGGAGTACAACAAAGTTTGCTAGAAGAATAGTTATTTGTTCAAAATTATACAGATTTATGGGTGCGATGTACAGTGTGTACAAGTATTATTATTTTTTCTTTAAAAGTCCTTATTGGGAAAAGAAAGAGTTTTATTTCCTATAACAGTACTAGAAATAGTGGTAGTAATATTCAGTTATTATTTTATAGTCTCCAATATCCAGATTTCTATTTTTTACACAATTATAGCAAGATTTAACGGATAGATTTTTTACGCTTGTTTACATTTTTATTCTAAAATACTTTGTTTATTACGTCAGTCAAGATTATTTATCATTCATGCTTACTTTGTATTGAAACAGTAAAAACCTTTAATGATTGAAGAATTAAATTGTATTGGAGGAAATCGAATAGGAATATATTTACACATTCTTGAGAGATGTAAATATGGTTCCATTACAATTTAATATATCTCAAATTAAAGAGTTTGAGTTTTCTTGGGAGAAATGGACTGAAGAAATTTAAAAAGATGAAGGTTTACTTCAGATGTTACAAAAACAATTAAAAGCAGAAATTGTTTTTCAGCATGAAGAAGGTAAACTAAAAGAGATAGAACATGATGGGTAATTAAAGGCTTGATGGGCAAAAGTTTTTAAAGAAATCTGTTATAATGTATCAATATTGGGAAATAAGTGTTTCATTTATCTTCATCATTGTACATTGTTTTATGATGTATTGTTTTTCAACTATTGGTAATATGTATTGTGAAGGAAGAGTAATTCAGAGGTATGCTGTATTCTGACATTCTGTTTGATAAGTTTTGAATGTGATATGTATGGTTGTTTGAATGATTTATAGTGATTCTATTACAATCTAATTTAGGGGGGCTGTAAGAAATCCAATTTAGCAATAATTATATTGTAATGAATGAATCTGTTATCAAAGGCAGAATGTTAAAGTATACAGTATAATAGTCTGGACTTTCCTTCATATCTATATATTATATCTGATTGTATTTTCGGTTATAGAGTTATTTTGACGGTGCAGCTGTCCTAAAAGGTCAGAGTAGGCAGAAACCCTGTTTAGGTTTGACACTGAGTGACTATTGACAACTGTGACTTTAGCTGAGAGTAGAGGCTGTGACAAAAGCTCTGAGACTCTTCCAGTCCTTACTGTATTTGGTATTCTATGTTTAGAATAAGTGTGCTGTTTGTTATGCGATCATAGTTTGAAACTGCAGGACCTAATTTGGAATAGAAATATATATTAAGAGAGCTGATTCAAGGAATATTTTATGGATAAATACAACAGTGAGCTTAGTAAGCTTTAGGAAGGAAGGAAGGATGGAGAGAAGGTAGGCCAGACGAAGAAAGACCAGGCCAGATTGATAATACCATGAAGAGGAGAAAAGGACATGTTAATACCTGAAGAGAATATTAACAGAAAGAAGGTTACTATGTGCAGCTATTCTTAAGAATATCAATCTATTTGAAATATCACCATCGTCATTCTTACTATTTTTGTATGTAAGTAATTATTTTCAAAATAAACGTTTTGTTTTTGTGTGCAAACGACAAGAATGCTGAATTCTGTTATACTGATGTGAATCTACAGAAAAAGCGAATTTAAGGACATTTAACAATGCCAAACTGAGTTATAGATAATAATAATATTACCACACGCTGTTATACAATTTCAAACTGAGTTATAGGATAATAATATTACCACACGCTGTTATACAATTTCAAACTGAGTTATAGGATAATAATATTACCACGCGCTGTTATACAATGCCAAACTGAGTTATATGATAATAATATTACCACGCGCTGTTATACAATGCCAAACTGAGTTATAGATAATAATAATATTACCACGCGCTGTTATACAATGCCAAACTGTGTTATAGGATAATAATATTACCACGCACTGTTATACAATGTCCCACGCGCTGTTATACAATGCCAAACTGAGTTATAGATAATAATAATATTACCACGCGCTGTTATACAATGCCAAACTGAGTTATATGATAATAATATTACCACGCGCTGTTATACAATGTCCCACGCGCTGTTATACAATGTCCCACGCGCTGTTATACAATGCCAAACTGAGTTATAGGATAATAATATTACCACGCGCTGTTATACAATGTCCCACGCGCTGTTATACAATGTCCCACGCGCTGTTATACAATGCCAAACTGAGTTATAGGATAATAATATTACCACGCGCTGTTATACAATGCCAAACTGAGTTATATGATAATAATATTACCACGCGCTGTTATACAATGCCAAACTGAGTTATAGGATAATAATATTACCACGCGCTGTTATACAATGCCCCACGCGCTGTTATACAATGCCCCACGCGCTGTTATACAATGCCAAACTGAGTTATAGATAATAATAATATTACCACGTGCTGTTATACAATGTCAAACTGAGTTATAGATAATAATAATATTACCACGTGCTGTTATACAATTTCAAACTGAGTTATAGGATAATAATATTACCACGAGCGGTTATACAATGCCAAACTGAGTTATAGATAATAATAATATTACCACACGCTGTTATACAATTTCAAACTGAGTTATAGGATAATAATATTACCACGCGCTGTTATACAATGCCAAACTGAGTTATATGATAATAATATTACCACGCGCTGTTATACAATTTCAAACTGAGTTATAGGATAATAATATTACCACGAGCGGTTATACAATGCCAAACTGAGTTATAGATAATAATAATATTACCACACGCTGTTATACAATTTCAAACTGTGTTATAGGATAATAATATTACCACGCGCTGTTATACAATGCCAAACTGAGTTATAGATAATAATAATATTACCACGCGCTGTTATACAATGCCAAACTGTGTTATAGGATAATAATATTACCACGCGCTGTTATACAATTCCAAACTGAGTTATAGATAATAATAATATTACCACGCGCTGTTATAAAATGTCCCACACGCTGTTATACAATGCCAAACTGTGTTATAGGATAATAATATTACCACGCGCTGTTATACAATGTCCCACACGCTGTTATACAATGCCAAACTGTGTTATAGGATAATAATATTACCACACGCTGTTATACAATGCCAAACTGAGTTATAGGATAATAATATTACCACGCGCTGTTATACAATGCCAAACTGAGTTATATGATAATAATATTACCACGCGCTGTTATACAATGCCAAACTGAGTTATAGGATAATAATATTACCACGCGCTGTTATACAATGTCCCACGCGCTGTTATACAATGCCCCACGCGCTGTTATACAATGCCCCACGCGCTGTTATACAATGCCCCACGCGCTGTTATACAATGCCCCACGCGCTGTTATACAATGCCACACGCGCTGTTATACAATGCCACACGCGCTGTTATACAATGCCCCACGCGCTGTTATACAATGCCCCACGCGCTGTTATACAATGCCAAACTGTTATAGGATAATAATATTACCACGCACTGTTATACAATGCCAAACTGTTATAGGATAATAATATTACCATGCGCTGTTATACAATGTCCCACGCGCTGTTATACAATGCCAAACTGAGTTATAGGATAATAATATTACCACGCACTGTTATACAATGCCAAACTGTTATAGGATAATAATATTACCACGCGCTGTTATACAATGTCCCACACGCTGTTATACAATGCCAAACTGAGTTATAGGATAATAATATTACCACGCGCTGTTATACAATGCCAAACTGAGTTATAGGATAATAATATTACCACGCGCTGTTATACAATGCCAAACTGAGTTATAGATAATAATATTACCACGCGCTGTTATACAATGTCCCACGCGCTGTTATACAATGCCAAACTGAGTTTTAGATAATAATAATATTACCAGGCGCTGTTATACAATTTCAAACTGAGTTATAGGATAATAATATTACCACGAGCGGTTATACAATGCCAAACTGAGTTATAGATAATAATAATATTACCACACGCTGTTATACAATTTCAAACTGAGTTATAGGATAATAATATTACCACGCGCTGTTATACAATTTCAAACTGAGTTATAGGATAATAATATTACCACGAGCGGTTATACAATGCCAAACTGAGTTATAGATAATAATAATATTACCACACGCTGTTATACAATTTCAAACTGTGTTATAGGATAATAATATTACCACGCGCTGTTATACAATGCCAAACTGAGTTATATGATAATAATATTACCACGCGCTGTTATACAATGTCCCACGCGCTGTTATACAATGCCAAACTGTGTTATAGGATAATAATATTACCACGCGCTGTTATACAATGCCAAACTGTGTTATAGGATAATAATATTACCATGCGCTGTTATACAATGCCAAACTGAGTTATAGATAATAATAATATTACCACGCGCTGTTATACAATGCCAAACTGTGTTATAGGATAATAATATTACCACGCGCTGTTACACAATGCCAAACTGAGTTATAGATAATAATAATATTACCACGCGCTGTTATACAATGCCAAACTGAGTTATATGATAATAATATTACCACGCGCTGTTATACAATGTCCCACGCGCTGTTATACAATGTCCCACGCGCTGTTATACAATGTCCCACACGCTGTTATACAATGCCAAACTGAGTTATAGGATAATAATATTACCACGCGCTGTTATACAATGCCAAACTGAGTTATAGGATAATAATATTACCACGCGCTGTTATACAATGCCCCACGCGCTGTTATACAATGTCCCACACGCTGTTATACAATGCCAAACTGAGTTATAGGATAATAATATTACCACGCGCTGTTATACAATGCCAAACTGAGTTATAGGATAATAATATTACCACGCGCTGTTATACAATGCCAAACTGAGTTATAGATAATAATATTACCACGCGCTGTTATACAATGCCAAACTGAGTTTTAGATAATAATAATATTACCAGGCGCTGTTATACAATTTCAAACTGAGTTATAGGATAATAATATTACCACGAGCGGTTATACAATGCCAAACTGAGTTATAGATAATAATAATATTACCACACGCTGTTATACAATTTCAAACTGAGTTATAGGATAATAATATTACCACGCGCTGTTATACAATTTCAAACTGAGTTATAGGATAATAATATTACCACGAGCGGTTATACAATGCCAAACTGAGTTATAGATAATAATAATATTACCACACGCTGTTATACAATTTCAAACTGTGTTATAGGATAATAATATTACCACGCGCTGTTATACAATGCCAAACTGAGTTATATGATAATAATATTACCACGCGCTGTTATACAATGTCCCACGCGCTGTTATACAATGCCAAACTGTGTTATAGGATAATAATATTACCACGCGCTGTTATACAATGCCAAACTGTGTTATAGGATAATAATATTACCATGCGCTGTTATACAATGCCAAACTGAGTTATAGATAATAATAATATTACCACGCGCTGTTATACAATGCCAAACTGTGTTATAGGATAATAATATTACCACGCGCTGTTACACAATGCCAAACTGAGTTATAGATAATAATAATATTACCACGCGCTGTTATACAATGCCAAACTGAGTTATATGATAATAATATTACCACGCGCTGTTATACAATGTCCCACGCGCTGTTATACAATGTCCCACGCGCTGTTATACAATGTCCCACACGCTGTTATACAATGCCAAACTGAGTTATAGGATAATAATATTACCACGCGCTGTTATACAATGCCAAACTGAGTTATAGGATAATAATATTACCACGCGCTGTTATACAATGCCCCACGCGCTGTTATACAATGTCCCACACGCTGTTATACAATGCCAAACTGAGTTATAGGATAATAATATTACCACGCGCTGTTATACAATGCCAAACTGAGTTATAGGATAATAATATTACCACGCGCTGTTATACAATGCCCCACGCGCTGTTATACAATGCCCCACGCGCTGTTATACAATGCCCCACGCGCTGTTATACAATGCCCCACGCGCTGTTATACAATGCCCCACGCGCTGTTATACAATGCCCCACGCGCTGTTATACAATGCCCCACGCGCTGTTATACAATGCCCCACGCGCTGTTATACAATGCCAAACTGTTATAGGATAATAATATTACCACGCACTGTTATACAATGATAAACTGTTATAGGATAATAATATTACCACGCGCTGTTATACAATGTCCCACGCGCTGTTATACAATGCCAAACTGAGTTATAGGATAATAATATTACCACGCACTGTTATACAATGCCAAACTGTTATAGGATAATAATATTACCACGCGCTGTTATACAATGTCCCACACGCTGTTATACAATGCCAAACTGAGTTATAGGATAATAATATTACCACGCGCTGTTATACAATGCCAAACTGAGTTATAGGATAATAATATTACCACGCGCTGTTATACAATGCCAAACTGAGTTATAGATAATAATATTACCACGCGCTGTTATACAATGCCAAACTGAGTTTTAGATAATAATAATATTACCACGCGCTGTTATACAATTTCAAACTGAGTTATAGGATAATAATATTACCACGAGCGGTTATACAATGCCAAACTGAGTTATAGATAATAATAATATTACCACACGCTGTTATACAATTTCAAACTGAGTTATAGGATAATAATATTACCACGCGCTGTTATACAATTTCAAACTGAGTTATAGGATAATAATATTACCACGAGCGGTTATACAATGCCAAACTGAGTTATAGATAATAATAATATTACCACACGCTGTTATACAATTTCAAACTGTGTTATTGGATAATAATATTACCACGCGCTGTTATACAATGCCAAACTGAGTTATATGATAATAATATTACCACGCGCTGTTATACAATGTCCCACGCGCTGTTATACAATGCCAAACTGTGTTATAGGATAATAATATTACCACGCGCTGTTATACAATGCCAAACTGTGTTATAGGATAATAATATTACCACGCGCTGTTATACAATGCCAAACTGAGTTATAGATAATAATAATATTACCACGCGCTGTTATACAATGCCAAACTGTGTTATAGGATAATAATATTACCACGCGCTGTTACACAATGCCAAACTGAGTTATAGATAATAATAATATTACCACGCGCTGTTATACAATGCCAAACTGAGTTATATGATAATAATATTACCACGCGCTGTTATACAATGTCCCACGCGCTGTTATACAATGCCAAACTGAGTTATAGATAATAATATTACCACGCGCTGTTATACAATGCCAAACTGAGTTTTAGATAATAATAATATTACCACGCGCTGTTATACAATTTCAAACTGAGTTATAGGATAATAATATTACCACGAGCGGTTATACAATGCCAAACTGAGTTATAGATAATAATAATATTACCACACGCTGTTATACAATTTCAAACTGAGTTATAGGATAATAATATTACCACGCGCTGTTATACAATTTCAAACTGAGTTATAGGATAATAATATTACCACGAGCGGTTATACAATGCCAAACTGAGTTATAGATAATAATAATATTACCACACGCTGTTATACAATTTCAAACTGTGTTATAGGATAATAATATTACCACGCGCTGTTATACAATGCCAAACTGAGTTATATGATAATAATATTACCACGCGCTGTTATACAATGTCCCACGCGCTGTTATACAATGCCAAACTGTGTTATAGGATAATAATATTACCACGCGCTGTTATACAATGCCAAACTGTGTTATAGGATAATAATATTACCACGCGCTGTTATACAATGCCAAACTGAGTTATAGATAATAATAATATTACCACGCGCTGTTATACAATGCCAAACTGTGTTATAGGATAATAATATTACCACGCGCTGTTACACAATGCCAAACTGAGTTATAGATAATAATAATATTACCACGCGCTGTTATACAATGCCAAACTGAGTTATATGATAATAATATTACCACGCGCTGTTATACAATGTCCCACGCGCTGTTATACAATGTCCCACGCGCTGTTATACAATGTCCCACGCGCTGTTATACAATGCCAAACTGAGTTATAGGATAATAATATTACCACGCGCTGTTATACAATGCCAAACTGAGTTATATGATAATAATATTACCACGTGCTGTTATACAATGCCAAACTGAGTTATAGGATAATAATATTACCACGCGCTGTTATACAATGCCAAACTGAGTTATATGATAATAATATTACCACGCGCTGTTATACAATGCCAAACTGAGTTATAGGATAATAATATTACCATGCGCTGTTATACAATGCCCCACGCGCTGTTATACAATGCCCCACGCGCTGTTATACAATGCCCCACGCGCTGTTATACAATGCCCCACGCGCTGTTATACAATGCCCCACGCGCTGTTATACAATGCCCCACGCGCTGTTATACAATGCCAAACTGTTATAGGATAATAATATTACCACGCGCTGTTATACAATGCCCCACGCGCTGTTATACAATGCCAAACTGTTATAGGATAATAATATTACCACGCGCTGTTATACAATGCCCCACGCGCTGTTATACAATGCCCCACGCGCTGTTATACAATGCCCCACGCGCTGTTATACAATGCCCCACGCGCTGTTATACAATGCCCCACGCGCTGTTATACAATGCCAAACTGTTATAGGATAATAATATTACCACGCGCTGTTATACAATGTCCCACACGCTGTTATACAATGCCAAACTGAGTTATAGGATAATAATATTACCATGCGCTGTTATACAATGCCAAACTGAGTTATAGGATAATAATATTACCACGCGCTGTTATACAATGCCAAACTGAGTTATAGATAATAATAATATTACCACGCGCTGTTATACAATGCCAAACTGAGTTATAGATAATAATAATATTACCACGCGCTGTTATACAATGCCAAACTGAGTTATAGATAATAATAATATTACCACGCGCTGTTATACAATGCCAAACTGAGTTATAGATAATAATAATATTACCACGCGCTGTTATACAATGCCAAACTGAGTTATAGGATAATAATATTACCACGCGCTGTTATACAATGCCAAACTGAGTTTTAGATAATAATAATATTACCACGCGCTGTTATACAATGCCAAACTGAGTTATAGGATAATAATATTACCACGCGCTGTTATACAATGCCAAACTGAGTTATAGGATAATAATATTACCACGCGCTGTTATACAATGCCAAACTGAGTTATAGGATAATAATATTACCATGCGCTGTTATACAATGCCCCACGCGCTGTTATACAATGCCCCACGCGCTGTTATACAATGCCCCACGCGCTGTTATACAATGCCCCACGCGCTGTTATACAATGCCCCACGCGCTGTTATACAATGCCAAACTGTTATAGGATAATAATATTACCACGCGCTGTTATACAATGCCCCACGCGCTGTTATACAATGCCAAACTGTTATAGGATAATAATATTACCACGCGCTGTTATACAATGCCCCACGCGCTGTTATACAATGCCCCACGCGCTGTTATACAATGCCCCACGCGCTGTTATACAATGCCCCACGCGCTGTTATACAATGCCCCACGCGCTGTTATACAATGCCCCACGCGCTGTTATACAATGCCCCACGCGCTGTTATACAATGCCAAACTGTTATAGGATAATAATATTACCACGCGCTGTTATACAATGTCCCACACGCTGTTATACAATGCCAAACTGAGTTATAGGATAATAATATTACCATGCGCTGTTATACAATGCCAAACTGAGTTATAGGATAATAATATTACCACGCGCTGTTATACAATGCCAAACTGAGTTATAGATAATAATAATATTACCACGCGCTGTTATACAATGCCAAACTGAGTTATAGATAATAATAATATTACCACGCGCTGTTATACAATGCCAAACTGAGTTATAGATAATAATAATATTACCACGCGCTGTTATACAATGCCAAACTGAGTTATAGATAATAATAATATTACCACGCGCTGTTATACAATGCCAAACTGAGTTATAGGATAATAATATTACCACGCGCTGTTATACAATGCCAAACTGAGTTTTAGATAATAATAATATTACCACGCGCTGTTATACAATGCCAAACTGAGTTATAGGATAATAATATTACCACGCGCTGTTATACAATGCCAAACTGAGTTATAGGATAATAATATTACCACGCGCTGTTATACAATGCCAAACTGAGTTATAGATAATAATAATATTACCACGCGCTGTTATACAATGCCAAACTGAGTTATAGATAATAATAATATTACCACGCGCTGTTATACAATGCCAAACTGAGTTATAGATAATAATAATATTACCACGCGCTGTTATACAATGCCAAACTGAGTTATAGATAATAATAATATTACCACGCGCTGTTATACAATGCCAAACTGAGTTATAGGATAATAATATTACCACGCGCTGTTATACAATGCCAAACTGAGTTTTAGATAATAATAATATTACCACGCGCTGTTATACAATGCCAAACTGTGTTATAGGATAATAATATTACCACGTGCTGTTATACAATGCCAAACTGTGTTATAGGATAATAATATTACCACGCGCTGTTATACAATGCCAAACTGTGTTATAGGATAATAATATTACCACGTGCTGTTATACAATGCCAAACTGAGTTATAGGATAATAATATTACCACGCGCTGTTATACAATGCCAAACTGTGTTATAGGATAATAATATTACCACGAGCGGTTATACAATGCCAAACTGTGTTATAGGATAATAATATTACCACGCGCTGTTATACAATGCCAAACTGTGTTATATGATAATAATATTACCACGCGCTGTTATACAATGCCAAACTGAGTTATAGGATAATAATATTACCACGTGCTGTTATACAATGCCAAACTGTGTTATAGGATAATAATATTACCACGAGCGGTTATACAATTTCAAACTGAGTTATAGGATAATAATATTACCACGCGCTGTTATACAATGCCAAACTGTGTTATAGGATAATAATATTACCACGCGCTGTTATACAATGCCAAACTGTGTTATAGGATAATAATATTACCACGCGCTGTTATACAATTTCAAACTGAGTTATAGGATAATAATATTACCACGCGCTGTTATACAATGCCAAACTGAGTTATAGGATAATAATATTACCACGAGCGGTTATACAATGCCAAACTGAGTTATAGGATAATAATATTACCACGCGCTGTTATACAATGCCAAACTGAGTTATAGGATAATAATATTACCACGCGCTGTTATACAATGCCAAACTGAGTTATAGATAATAATATTACCACGCGCTGTTATACAATGCCAAACTGAGTTTTAGATAATAATAATATTACCAGGCGCTGTTATACAATTTCAAACTGAGTTATAGGATAATAATATTACCACGAGCGGTTATACAATGCCAAACTGAGTTATAGATAATAATAATATTACCACACGCTGTTATACAATTTCAAACTGAGTTATAGGATAATAATATTACCACGCGCTGTTATACAATTTCAAACTGAGTTATAGGATAATAATATTACCACGAGCGGTTATACAATGCCAAACTGAGTTATAGATAATAATAATATTACCACACGCTGTTATACAATTTCAAACTGTGTTATAGGATAATAATATTACCACGCGCTGTTATACAATGCCAAACTGAGTTATATGATAATAATATTACCACGCGCTGTTATACAATGTCCCACGCGCTGTTATACAATGCCAAACTGTGTTATAGGATAATAATATTACCACGCGCTGTTATACAATGCCAAACTGTGTTATAGGATAATAATATTACCATGCGCTGTTATACAATGCCAAACTGAGTTATAGATAATAATAATATTACCACGCGCTGTTATACAATGCCAAACTGTGTTATAGGATAATAATATTACCACGCGCTGTTATACAATGTCCCACGCGCTGTTATACAATGCCAAACTGAGTTATATGATAATAATATTACCACGCGCTGTTATACAATGTCCCACGCGCTGTTATACAATGCCAAACTGTGTTATAGGATAATAATATTACCACGCGCTGTTATACAATGCCAAACTGTGTTATAGGATAATAATATTACCATGCGCTGTTATACAATGCCAAACTGAGTTATAGATAATAATAATATTACCACGCGCTGTTATACAATGCCAAACTGTGTTATAGGATAATAATATTACCACGCGCTGTTACACAATGCCAAACTGAGTTATAGATAATAATAATATTACCACGCGCTGTTATACAATGCCAAACTGAGTTATATGATAATAATATTACCACGCGCTGTTATACAATGTCCCACGCGCTGTTATACAATGTCCCACGCGCTGTTATACAATGTCCCACACGCTGTTATACAATGCCAAACTGAGTTATAGGATAATAATATTACCACGCGCTGTTATACAATGCCAAACTGAGTTATAGGATAATAATATTACCACGCGCTGTTATACAATGCCCCACGCGCTGTTATACAATGTCCCACACGCTGTTATACAATGCCAAACTGAGTTATAGGATAATAATATTACCACGCGCTGTTATACAATGCCAAACTGAGTTATAGGATAATAATATTACCACGCGCTGTTATACAATGCCAAACTGAGTTATAGATAATAATATTACCACGCGCTGTTATACAATGCCAAACTGAGTTTTAGATAATAATAATATTACCAGGCGCTGTTATACAATTTCAAACTGAGTTATAGGATAATAATATTACCACGAGCGGTTATACAATGCCAAACTGAGTTATAGATAATAATAATATTACCACACGCTGTTATACAATTTCAAACTGAGTTATAGGATAATAATATTACCACGCGCTGTTATACAATTTCAAACTGAGTTATAGGATAATAATATTACCACGAGCGGTTATACAATGCCAAACTGAGTTATAGATAATAATAATATTACCACACGCTGTTATACAATTTCAAACTGTGTTATAGGATAATAATATTACCACGCGCTGTTATACAATGCCAAACTGAGTTATATGATAATAATATTACCACGCGCTGTTATACAATGTCCCACGCGCTGTTATACAATGCCAAACTGTGTTATAGGATAATAATATTACCACGCGCTGTTATACAATGCCAAACTGTGTTATAGGATAATAATATTACCATGCGCTGTTATACAATGCCAAACTGAGTTATAGATAATAATAATATTACCACGCGCTGTTATACAATGCCAAACTGTGTTATAGGATAATAATATTACCACGCGCTGTTACACAATGCCAAACTGAGTTATAGATAATAATAATATTACCACGCGCTGTTATACAATGCCAAACTGAGTTATATGATAATAATATTACCACGCGCTGTTATACAATGTCCCACGCGCTGTTATACAATGTCCCACGCGCTGTTATACAATGTCCCACACGCTGTTATACAATGCCAAACTGAGTTATAGGATAATAATATTACCACGCGCTGTTATACAATGCCAAACTGAGTTATAGGATAATAATATTACCACGCGCTGTTATACAATGCCCCACGCGCTGTTATACAATGTCCCACACGCTGTTATACAATGCCAAACTGAGTTATAGGATAATAATATTACCACGCGCTGTTATACAATGCCAAACTGAGTTATAGGATAATAATATTACCACGCGCTGTTATACAATGCCCCACGCGCTGTTATACAATGCCCCACGCGCTGTTATACAATGCCCCACGCGCTGTTATACAATGCCCCACGCGCTGTTATACAATGCCCCACGCGCTGTTATACAATGCCCCACGCGCTGTTATACAATGCCCCACGCGCTGTTATACAATGCCCCACGCGCTGTTATACAATGCCAAACTGTTATAGGATAATAATATTACCACGCACTGTTATACAATGCCAAACTGTTATAGGATAATAATATTACCACGCGCTGTTATACAATGTCCCACGCGCTGTTATACAATGCCAAACTGAGTTATAGGATAATAATATTACCACGCACTGTTATACAATGCCAAACTGTTATAGGATAATAATATTACCACGCGCTGTTATACAATGCCAAACTGAGTTTTAGATAATAATAATATTACCACGCGCTGTTATACAATTTCAAACTGAGTTATAGGATAATAATATTACCACGAGCGGTTATACAATGCCAAACTGAGTTATAGATAATAATAATATTACCACACGCTGTTATACAATTTCAAACTGAGTTATAGGATAATAATATTACCACGCGCTGTTATACAATTTCAAACTGAGTTATAGGATAATAATATTACCACGAGCGGTTATACAATGCCAAACTGAGTTATAGATAATAATAATATTACCACACGCTGTTATACAATTTCAAACTGTGTTATTGGATAATAATATTACCACGCGCTGTTATACAATGCCAAACTGAGTTATATGATAATAATATTACCACGCGCTGTTATACAATGTCCCACGCGCTGTTATACAATGCCAAACTGTGTTATAGGATAATAATATTACCACGCGCTGTTATACAATGCCAAACTGTGTTATAGGATAATAATATTACCACGCGCTGTTATACAATGCCAAACTGAGTTATAGATAATAATAATATTACCACGCGCTGTTATACAATGCCAAACTGTGTTATAGGATAATAATATTACCACGCGCTGTTACACAATGCCAAACTGAGTTATAGATAATAATAATATTACCACGCGCTGTTATACAATGCCAAACTGAGTTATATGATAATAATATTACCACGCGCTGTTATACAATGTCCCACGCGCTGTTATACAATGCCAAACTGAGTTATAGATAATAATATTACCACGCGCTGTTATACAATGCCAAACTGAGTTTTAGATAATAATAATATTACCACGCGCTGTTATACAATTTCAAACTGAGTTATAGGATAATAATATTACCACGAGCGGTTATACAATGCCAAACTGAGTTATAGATAATAATAATATTACCACACGCTGTTATACAATTTCAAACTGAGTTATAGGATAATAATATTACCACGCGCTGTTATACAATTTCAAACTGAGTTATAGGATAATAATATTACCACGAGCGGTTATACAATGCCAAACTGAGTTATAGATAATAATAATATTACCACACGCTGTTATACAATTTCAAACTGTGTTATAGGATAATAATATTACCACGCGCTGTTATACAATGCCAAACTGAGTTATATGATAATAATATTACCACGCGCTGTTATACAATGTCCCACGCGCTGTTATACAATGCCAAACTGTGTTATAGGATAATAATATTACCACGCGCTGTTATACAATGCCAAACTGTGTTATAGGATAATAATATTACCACGCGCTGTTATACAATGCCAAACTGAGTTATAGATAATAATAATATTACCACGCGCTGTTATACAATGCCAAACTGTGTTATAGGATAATAATATTACCACGCGCTGTTACACAATGCCAAACTGAGTTATAGATAATAATAATATTACCACGCGCTGTTATACAATGCCAAACTGAGTTATATGATAATAATATTACCACGCGCTGTTATACAATGTCCCACGCGCTGTTATACAATGTCCCACGCGCTGTTATACAATGTCCCACGCGCTGTTATACAATGCCAAACTGAGTTATAGGATAATAATATTACCACGCGCTGTTATACAATGTCCCACGCGCTGTTATACAATGTCCCACGCGCTGTTATACAATGCCAAACTGAGTTATAGGATAATAATATTACCACGCGCTGTTATACAATGCCAAACTGAGTTATATGATAATAATATTACCACGTGCTGTTATACAATGCCAAACTGAGTTATAGGATAATAATATTACCACGCGCTGTTATACAATGCCAAACTGAGTTATATGATAATAATATTACCACGCGCTGTTATACAATGCCAAACTGAGTTATAGGATAATAATATTACCATGCGCTGTTATACAATGCCCCACGCGCTGTTATACAATGCCCCACGCGCTGTTATACAATGCCCCACGCGCTGTTATACAATGCCCCACGCGCTGTTATACAATGCCAAACTGTTATAGGATAATAATATTACCACGCGCTGTTATACAATGCCCCACGCGCTGTTATACAATGCCAAACTGTTATAGGATAATAATATTACCACGCGCTGTTATACAATGCCCCACGCGCTGTTATACAATGCCCCACGCGCTGTTATACAATGCCCCACGCGCTGTTATACAATGCCCCACGCGCTGTTATACAATGCCCCACGCGCTGTTATACAATGCCCCACGCGCTGTTATACAATGCCCCACGCGCTGTTATACAATGCCAAACTGTTATAGGATAATAATATTACCACGCGCTGTTATACAATGTCCCACACGCTGTTATACAATGCCAAACTGAGTTATAGGATAATAATATTACCATGCGCTGTTATACAATGCCAAACTGAGTTATAGGATAATAATATTACCACGCGCTGTTATACAATGCCAAACTGAGTTATAGATAATAATAATATTACCACGCGCTGTTATACAATGCCAAACTGAGTTATAGATAATAATAATATTACCACGCGCTGTTATACAATGCCAAACTGAGTTATAGATAATAATAATATTACCACGCGCTGTTATACAATGCCAAACTGAGTTATAGATAATAATAATATTACCACGCGCTGTTATACAATGCCAAACTGAGTTATAGGATAATAATATTACCACGCGCTGTTATACAATGCCAAACTGAGTTTTAGATAATAATAATATTACCACGCGCTGTTATACAATGCCAAACTGAGTTATAGGATAATAATATTACCACGCGCTGTTATACAATGCCAAACTGAGTTATAGGATAATAATATTACCACGCGCTGTTATACAATGCCAAACTGAGTTATAGGATAATAATATTACCATGCGCTGTTATACAATGCCCCACGCGCTGTTATACAATGCCCCACGCGCTGTTATACAATGCCCCACGCGCTGTTATACAATGCCCCACGCGCTGTTATACAATGCCCCACGCGCTGTTATACAATGCCCCACGCGCTGTTATACAATGCCAAACTGTTATAGGATAATAATATTACCACGCGCTGTTATACAATGCCCCACGCGCTGTTATACAATGCCAAACTGTTATAGGATAATAATATTACCACGCGCTGTTATACAATGCCCCACGCGCTGTTATACAATGCCCCACGCGCTGTTATACAATGCCCCACGCGCTGTTATACAATGCCCCACGCGCTGTTATACAATGCCCCACGCGCTGTTATACAATGCCCCATGCGCTGTTATACAATGCCCCACGCGCTGTTATACAATGCCCCACGCGCTGTTATACAATGCCAAACTGTTATAGGATAATAATATTACCACGCGCTGTTATACAATGTCCCACACGCTGTTATACAATGCCAAACTGAGTTATAGGATAATAATATTACCATGCGCTGTTATACAATGCCAAACTGAGTTATAGGATAATAATATTACCACGCGCTGTTATACAATGCCAAACTGAGTTATAGATAATAATAATATTACCACGCGCTGTTATACAATGCCAAACTGAGTTATAGATAATAATAATATTACCACGCGCTGTTATACAATGCCAAACTGAGTTATAGATAATAATAATATTACCACGCGCTGTTATACAATGCCAAACTGAGTTATAGATAATAATAATATTACCACGCGCTGTTATACAATGCCAAACTGAGTTATAGGATAATAATATTACCACGCGCTGTTATACAATGCCAAACTGAGTTTTAGATAATAATAATATTACCACGCGCTGTTATACAATGCCAAACTGAGTTATAGGATAATAATATTACCACGCGCTGTTATACAATGCCAAACTGAGTTATAGGATAATAATATTACCACGCGCTGTTATACAATGCCAAACTGAGTTATAGATAATAATAATATTACCACGCGCTGTTATACAATGCCAAACTGAGTTATAGATAATAATAATATTACCACGCGCTGTTATACAATGCCAAACTGAGTTATAGATAATAATAATATTACCACGCGCTGTTATACAATGCCAAACTGAGTTATAGATAATAATAATATTACCACGCGCTGTTATACAATGCCAAACTGAGTTATAGGATAATAATATTACCACGCGCTGTTATACAATGCCAAACTGAGTTTTAGATAATAATAATATTACCACGCGCTGTTATACAATGCCAAACTGTGTTATAGGATAATAATATTACCACGTGCTGTTATACAATGCCAAACTGTGTTATAGGATAATAATATTACCACGCGCTGTTATACAATGCCAAACTGTGTTATAGGATAATAATATTACCACGTGCTGTTATACAATGCCAAACTGAGTTATAGGATAATAATATTACCACGCGCTGTTATACAATGCCAAACTGTGTTATAGGATAATAATATTACCACGAGCGGTTATACAATGCCAAACTGTGTTATAGGATAATAATATTACCACGCGCTGTTATACAATGCCAAACTGTGTTATATGATAATAATATTACCACGCGCTGTTATACAATGTCCCACGCGCTGTTATACAATGCCAAACTGAGTTATAGATAATAATATTACCACGCGCTGTTATACAATGCCAAACTGAGTTTTAGATAATAATAATATTACCACGCGCTGTTATACAATTTCAAACTGAGTTATAGGATAATAATATTACCACGAGCGGTTATACAATGCCAAACTGAGTTATAGATAATAATAATATTACCACACGCTGTTATACAATTTCAAACTGAGTTATAGGATAATAATATTACCACGCGCTGTTATACAATTTCAAACTGAGTTATAGGATAATAATATTACCACGAGCGGTTATACAATGCCAAACTGAGTTATAGATAATAATAATATTACCACGCGCTGTTATACAATGCCAAACTGAGTTATAGATAATAATAATATTACCACGCGCTGTTATACAATGCCAAACTGAGTTATAGATAATAATAATATTACCACGCGCTGTTATACAATGCCAAACTGAGTTATAGGATAATAATATTACCACGCGCTGTTATACAATGCCAAACTGAGTTTTAGATAATAATAATATTACCACGCGCTGTTATACAATGCCAAACTGAGTTATAGGATAATAATATTACCACGCGCTGTTATACAATGCCAAACTGAGTTATAGGATAATAATATTACCACGCGCTGTTATACAATGCCAAACTGAGTTATAGGATAATAATATTACCATGCGCTGTTATACAATGCCCCACGCGCTGTTATACAATGCCCCACGCGCTGTTATACAATGCCCCACGCGCTGTTATACAATGCCCCACGCGCTGTTATACAATGCCCCACGCGCTGTTATACAATGCCCCACGCGCTGTTATACAATGCCAAACTGTTATAGGATAATAATATTACCACGCGCTGTTATACAATGCCCCACGCGCTGTTATACAATGCCAAACTGTTATAGGATAATAATATTACCACGCGCTGTTATACAATGCCCCACGCGCTGTTATACAATGCCCCACGCGCTGTTATACAATGCCCCACGCGCTGTTATACAATGCCCCACGCGCTGTTATACAATGCCCCACGCGCTGTTATACAATGCCCCATGCGCTGTTATACAATGCCCCACGCGCTGTTATACAATGCCCCACGCGCTGTTATACAATGCCAAACTGTTATAGGATAATAATATTACCACGCGCTGTTATACAATGTCCCACACGCTGTTATACAATGCCAAACTGAGTTATAGGATAATAATATTACCATGCGCTGTTATACAATGCCAAACTGAGTTATAGGATAATAATATTACCACGCGCTGTTATACAATGCCAAACTGAGTTATAGATAATAATAATATTACCACGCGCTGTTATACAATGCCAAACTGAGTTATAGATAATAATAATATTACCACGCGCTGTTATACAATGCCAAACTGAGTTATAGATAATAATAATATTACCACGCGCTGTTATACAATGCCAAACTGAGTTATAGATAATAATAATATTACCACGCGCTGTTATACAATGCCAAACTGAGTTATAGGATAATAATATTACCACGCGCTGTTATACAATGCCAAACTGAGTTTTAGATAATAATAATATTACCACGCGCTGTTATACAATGCCAAACTGAGTTATAGGATAATAATATTACCACGCGCTGTTATACAATGCCAAACTGAGTTATAGGATAATAATATTACCACGCGCTGTTATACAATGCCAAACTGAGTTATAGATAATAATAATATTACCACGCGCTGTTATACAATGCCAAACTGAGTTATAGATAATAATAATATTACCACGCGCTGTTATACAATGCCAAACTGAGTTATAGATAATAATAATATTACCACGCGCTGTTATACAATGCCAAACTGAGTTATAGATAATAATAATATTACCACGCGCTGTTATACAATGCCAAACTGAGTTATAGGATAATAATATTACCACGCGCTGTTATACAATGCCAAACTGAGTTTTAGATAATAATAATATTACCACGCGCTGTTATACAATGCCAAACTGTGTTATAGGATAATAATATTACCACGTGCTGTTATACAATGCCAAACTGTGTTATAGGATAATAATATTACCACGCGCTGTTATACAATGCCAAACTGTGTTATAGGATAATAATATTACCACGTGCTGTTATACAATGCCAAACTGAGTTATAGGATAATAATATTACCACGCGCTGTTATACAATGCCAAACTGTGTTATAGGATAATAATATTACCACGAGCGGTTATACAATGCCAAACTGTGTTATAGGATAATAATATTACCACGCGCTGTTATACAATGCCAAACTGTGTTATATGATAATAATATTACCACGCGCTGTTATACAATGTCCCACGCGCTGTTATACAATGCCAAACTGAGTTATAGATAATAATATTACCACGCGCTGTTATACAATGCCAAACTGAGTTTTAGATAATAATAATATTACCACGCGCTGTTATACAATTTCAAACTGAGTTATAGGATAATAATATTACCACGAGCGGTTATACAATGCCAAACTGAGTTATAGATAATAATAATATTACCACACGCTGTTATACAATTTCAAACTGAGTTATAGGATAATAATATTACCACGCGCTGTTATACAATTTCAAACTGAGTTATAGGATAATAATATTACCACGAGCGGTTATACAATGCCAAACTGAGTTATAGATAATAATAATATTACCACACGCTGTTATACAATTTCAAACTGTGTTATAGGATAATAATATTACCACGCGCTGTTATACAATGCCAAACTGAGTTATATGATAATAATATTACCACGCGCTGTTATACAATGTCCCACGCGCTGTTATACAATGCCAAACTGTGTTATAGGATAATAATATTACCACGCGCTGTTATACAATGCCAAACTGTGTTATAGGATAATAATATTACCACGCGCTGTTATACAATGCCAAACTGAGTTATAGATAATAATAATATTACCACGCGCTGTTATACAATGCCAAACTGTGTTATAGGATAATAATATTACCACGCGCTGTTACACAATGCCAAACTGAGTTATAGATAATAATAATATTACCACGCGCTGTTATACAATGCCAAACTGAGTTATATGATAATAATATTACCACGCGCTGTTATACAATGTCCCACGCGCTGTTATACAATGTCCCACGCGCTGTTATACAATGTCCCACGCGCTGTTATACAATGCCAAACTGAGTTATAGGATAATAATATTACCACGCGCTGTTATACAATGTCCCACGCGCTGTTATACAATGTCCCACGCGCTGTTATACAATGCCAAACTGAGTTATAGGATAATAATATTACCACGCGCTGTTATACAATGCCAAACTGAGTTATATGATAATAATATTACCACGTGCTGTTATACAATGCCAAACTGAGTTATAGGATAATAATATTACCACGCGCTGTTATACAATGCCAAACTGAGTTATATGATAATAATATTACCACGCGCTGTTATACAATGCCAAACTGAGTTATAGGATAATAATATTACCATGCGCTGTTATACAATGCCCCACGCGCTGTTATACAATGCCCCACGCGCTGTTATACAATGCCCCACGCGCTGTTATACAATGCCCCACGCGCTGTTATACAATGCCCCACGCGCTGTTATACAATGCCCCACGCGCTGTTATACAATGCCCCACGCGCTGTTATACAATGCCCCACGCGCTGTTATACAATGCCAAACTGTTATAGGATAATAATATTACCACGCGCTGTTATACAATGTCCCACACGCTGTTATACAATGCCAAACTGAGTTATAGGATAATAATATTACCATGCGCTGTTATACAATGCCAAACTGAGTTATAGGATAATAATATTACCACGCGCTGTTATACAATGCCAAACTGAGTTATAGATAATAATAATATTACCACGCGCTGTTATACAATGCCAAACTGAGTTATAGATAATAATAATATTACCACGCGCTGTTATACAATGCCAAACTGAGTTATAGATAATAATAATATTACCACGCGCTGTTATACAATGCCAAACTGAGTTATAGATAATAATAATATTACCACGCGCTGTTATACAATGCCAAACTGAGTTTTAGATAATAATAATATTACCACGCGCTGTTATACAATGCCAAACTGAGTTATAGGATAATAATATTACCACGCGCTGTTATACAATGCCAAACTGAGTTATAGGATAATAATATTACCACGCGCTGTTATACAATGCCAAACTGAGTTATAGGATAATAATATTACCATGCGCTGTTATACAATGCCCCACGCGCTGTTATACAATGCCCCACGCGCTGTTATACAATGCCCCACGCGCTGTTATACAATGCCCCACGCGCTGTTATACAATGCCCCACGCGCTGTTATACAATGCCCCACGCGCTGTTATACAATGCCAAACTGTTATAGGATAATAATATTACCACGCGCTGTTATACAATGCCCCACGCGCTGTTATACAATGCCAAACTGTTATAGGATAATAATATTACCACGCGCTGTTATACAATGCCCCACGCGCTGTTATACAATGCCCCACGCGCTGTTATACAATGCCCCACGCGCTGTTATACAATGCCCCACGCGCTGTTATACAATGCCCCACGCGCTGTTATACAATGCCCCACGCGCTGTTATACAATGCCCCACGCGCTGTTATACAATGCCCCACGCGCTGTTATACAATGCCAAACTGTTATAGGATAATAATATTACCACGCGCTGTTATACAATGTCCCACACGCTGTTATACAATGCCAAACTGAGTTATAGGATAATAATATTACCATGCGCTGTTATACAATGCCAAACTGAGTTATAGGATAATAATATTACCACGCGCTGTTATACAATGCCAAACTGAGTTATAGATAATAATAATATTACCACGCGCTGTTATACAATGCCAAACTGAGTTATAGATAATAATAATATTACCACGCGCTGTTATACAATGCCAAACTGAGTTATAGATAATAATAATATTACCACGCGCTGTTATACAATGCCAAACTGAGTTATAGATAATAATAATATTACCACGCGCTGTTATACAATGCCAAACTGAGTTATAGGATAATAATATTACCACGCGCTGTTATACAATGCCAAACTGAGTTTTAGATAATAATAATATTACCACGCGCTGTTATACAATGCCAAACTGAGTTATAGGATAATAATATTACCACGCGCTGTTATACAATGCCAAACTGAGTTATAGGATAATAATATTACCACGCGCTGTTATACAATGCCAAACTGAGTTATAGATAATAATAATATTACCACGCGCTGTTATACAATGCCAAACTGAGTTATAGATAATAATAATATTACCACGCGCTGTTATACAATGCCAAACTGAGTTATAGATAATAATAATATTACCACGCGCTGTTATACAATGCCAAACTGAGTTATAGATAATAATAATATTACCACGCGCTGTTATACAATGCCAAACTGAGTTATAGGATAATAATATTACCACGCGCTGTTATACAATGCCAAACTGAGTTTTAGATAATAATAATATTACCACGCGCTGTTATACAATGCCAAACTGTGTTATAGGATAATAATATTACCACGTGCTGTTATACAATGCCAAACTGTGTTATAGGATAATAATATTACCACGCGCTGTTATACAATGCCAAACTGTGTTATAGGATAATAATATTACCACGTGCTGTTATACAATGCCAAACTGAGTTATAGGATAATAATATTACCACGCGCTGTTATACAATGCCAAACTGTGTTATAGGATAATAATATTACCACGAGCGGTTATACAATGCCAAACTGTGTTATAGGATAATAATATTACCACGCGCTGTTATACAATGCCAAACTGTGTTATATGATAATAATATTACCACGCGCTGTTATACAATGCCAAACTGAGTTATAGGATAATAATATTACCACGTGCTGTTATACAATGCCAAACTGTGTTATAGGATAATAATATTACCACGAGCGGTTATACAAATTCAAACTGAGTTATAGGATAATAATATTACCACGCGCTGTTATACAATGCCAAACTGTGTTATAGGATAATAATATTACCACGCGCTGTTATACAATGCCAAACTGTGTTATAGGATAATAATATTACCACGCGCTGTTATACAATTTCAAACTGAGTTATAGGATAATAATATTACCACGCGCTGTTATACAATGCCAAACTGAGTTATAGGATAATAATATTACCACGAGCGGTTATACAATGCCAAACTGAGTTATAGGATAATAATATTACCACGCGCTGTTATACAATGCCAAACTGAGTTATAGGATAATAATATTACCACGCGCTGTTATACAATGCCAAACTGAGTTATAGATAATAATATTACCACGCGCTGTTATACAATGCCAAACTGAGTTTTAGATAATAATAATATTACCAGGCGCTGTTATACAATTTCAAACTGAGTTATAGGATAATAATATTACCACGAGCGGTTATACAATGCCAAACTGAGTTATAGATAATAATAATATTACCACACGCTGTTATACAATTTCAAACTGAGTTATAGGATAATAATATTACCACGCGCTGTTATACAATTTCAAACTGAGTTATAGGATAATAATATTACCACGAGCGGTTATACAATGCCAAACTGAGTTATAGATAATAATAATATTACCACACGCTGTTATACAATTTCAAACTGTGTTATAGGATAATAATATTACCACGCGCTGTTATACAATGCCAAACTGAGTTATATGATAATAATATTACCACGCGCTGTTATACAATGTCCCACGCGCTGTTATACAATGCCAAACTGTGTTATAGGATAATAATATTACCACGCGCTGTTATACAATGCCAAACTGTGTTATAGGATAATAATATTACCATGCGCTGTTATACAATGCCAAACTGAGTTATAGATAATAATAATATTACCACGCGCTGTTATACAATGCCAAACTGTGTTATAGGATAATAATATTACCACGCGCTGTTACACAATGCCAAACTGAGTTATAGATAATAATAATATTACCACGCGCTGTTATACAATGCCAAACTGAGTTATATGATAATAATATTACCACGCGCTGTTATACAATGTCCCACGCGCTGTTATACAATGTCCCACGCGCTGTTATACAATGTCCCACACGCTGTTATACAATGCCAAACTGAGTTATAGGATAATAATATTACCACGCGCTGTTATACAATGCCAAACTGAGTTATAGGATAATAATATTACCACGCGCTGTTATACAATGCCCCACGCGCTGTTATACAATGTCCCACACGCTGTTATACAATGCCAAACTGAGTTATAGGATAATAATATTACCACGCGCTGTTATACAATGCCAAACTGAGTTATAGGATAATAATATTACCACGCGCTGTTATACAATGCCCCACGCGCTGTTATACAATGCCCCACGCGCTGTTATACAATGCCCCACGCGCTGTTATACAATGCCCCACGCGCTGTTATACAATGCCCCACGCGCTGTTATACAATGCCCCACGCGCTGTTATACAATGCCAAAATGTTATAGGATAATAATATTACCACGCACTGTTATACAATGCCAAACTGTTATAGGATAATAATATTACCACGCGCTGTTATACAATGTCCCACGCGCTGTTATACAATGCCAAACTGAGTTATAGGATAATAATATTACCACGCACTGTTATACAATGCCAAACTGTTATAGGATAATAATATTACCACGCGCTGTTATACAATGTCCCACACGCTGTTATACAATGCCAAACTGAGTTATAGGATAATAATATTACCACGCGCTGTTATACAATGCCAAACTGAGTTATAGGATAATAATATTACCACGCGCTGTTATACAATGCCAAACTGAGTTATAGATAATAATATTACCACGCGCTGTTATACAATGCCACACTGAGTTTTAGATAATAATAATATTACCACGAGCTGTTATACAATTTCAAACTGAGTTATAGGATAATAATATTACCACGAGCGGTTATACAATGCCAAACTGAGTTATAGATAATAATAATATTACCACACGCTGTTATACAATTTCAAACTGAGTTATAGGATAATAATATTACCACGCGCTGTTATACAATTTCAAACTGAGTTATAGGATAATAATATTACCACGAGCGGTTATACAATGCCAAACTGAGTTATAGATAATAATAATATTACCACACGCTGTTATACAATTTCAAACTGTGTTATAGGATAATAATATTACCACGCGCTGTTATACAATGCCAAACTGAGTTATATGATAATAATATTACCACGCGCTGTTATACAATGTCCCACGCGCTGTTATACAATGCCAAACTGTGTTATAGGATAATAATATTACCACGCGCTGTTATACAATGCCAAACTGTGTTATAGGATAATAATATTACCACGCGCTGTTATACAATGCCAAACTGAGTTATAGATAATAATAATATTACCACGCGCTGTTATACAATGCCAAACTGTGTTATAGGATAATAATATTACCACGCGCTGTTACACAATGCCAAACTGAGTTATAGATAATAATAATATTACCACGCGCTGTTATACAATGCCAAACTGAGTTATATGATAATAATATTACCACGCGCTGTTATACAATGTCCCACGCGCTGTTATACAATGTCCCACGCGCTGTTATACAATGTCCCACGCGCTGTTATACAATGCCAAACTGAGTTATAGGATAATAATATTACCACGCGCTGTTATACAATGCCAAACTGTTATAGGATAATAATATTACCACGCGCTGTTATACAATGTCCCACGCGCTGTTATACAATGCCAAACTGAGTTATAGGATAATAATATTACCACGCACTGTTATACAATGCCAAACTGTTATAGGATAATAATATTACCACGCGCTGTTATACAATGTCCCACACGCTGTTATACAATGCCAAACTGAGTTATAGGATAATAATATTACCACGCGCTGTTATACAATGCCAAACTGAGTTATAGGATAATAATATTACCACGCGCTGTTATACAATGCCAAACTGAGTTATAGATAATAATATTACCACGCGCTGTTATACAATGCCAAACTGAGTTTTAGATAATAATAATATTACCACGCGCTGTTATACAATTTCAAACTGAGTTATAGGATAATAATATTACCACGAGCGGTTATACAATGCCAAACTGAGTTATAGATAATAATAATATTACCACACGCTGTTATACAATTTCAAACTGAGTTATAGGATAATAATATTACCACGCGCTGTTATACAATTTCAAACTGAGTTATAGGATAATAATATTACCACGAGCGGTTATACAATGCCAAACTGAGTTATAGATAATAATAATATTACCACACGCTGTTATACAATTTCAAACTGTGTTATAGGATAATAATATTACCACGCGCTGTTATACAATGCCAAACTGAGTTATATGATAATAATATTACCACGCGCTGTTATACAATGTCCCACGCGCTGTTATACAATGCCAAACTGTGTTATAGGATAATAATATTACCACGCGCTGTTATACAATGCCAAACTGTGTTATAGGATAATAATATTACCACGCGCTGTTATACAATGCCAAACTGAGTTATAGATAATAATAATATTACCACGCGCTGTTATACAATGCCAAACTGTGTTATAGGATAATAATATTACCACGCGCTGTTACACAATGCCAAACTGAGTTATAGATAATAATAATATTACCACGCGCTGTTATACAATGCCAAACTGAGTTATATGATAATAATATTACCACGCGCTGTTATACAATGTCCCACGCGCTGTTATACAATGTCCCACGCGCTGTTATACAATGTCCCACGCGCTGTTATACAATGCCAAACTGAGTTATAGGATAATAATATTACCACGCGCTGTTATACAATGTCCCACGCGCTGTTATACAATGTCCCACGCGCTGTTATACAATGCCAAACTGAGTTATAGGATAATAATATTACCACGCGCTGTTATACAATGCCAAACTGAGTTATATGATAATAATATTACCACGTGCTGTTATACAATGCCAAACTGAGTTATAGGATAATAATATTACCACGCGCTGTTATACAATGCCAAACTGAGTTATATGATAATAATATTACCACGCGCTGTTATACAATGCCAAACTGAGTTATAGGATAATAATATTACCATGCGCTGTTATACAATGCCCCACGCGCTGTTATACAATGCCCCACGCGCTGTTATACAATGCCCCACGCGCTGTTATACAATGCCCCACGCGCTGTTATACAATGCCCCACGCGCTGTTATACAATGCCCCACGCGCTGTTATACAATGCCAAACTGTTATAGGATAATAATATTACCACGCGCTGTTATACAATGCCCCACGCGCTGTTATACAATGCCAAACTGTTATAGGATAATAATATTACCACGCGCTGTTATACAATGCCCCACGCGCTGTTATACAATGCCCCACGCGCTGTTATACAATGCCCCACGCGCTGTTATACAATGCCCCACGCGCTGTTATACAATGCCCCACGCGCTGTTATACAATGCCCCACGCGCTGTTATACAATGCCCCACGCGCTGTTATACAATGCCAAACTGTTATAGGATAATAATATTACCACGCGCTGTTATACAATATCCCACACGCTGTTATACAATGCCAAACTGAGTTATAGGATAATAATATTACCACGCGCTGTTATACAATGCCAAACTGAGTTATAGGATAATAATATTACCACGCGCTGTTTTACAATGCCAAACTGAGTTATAGGATAATAATATTACCACGCGCTGTTATACAATGCCAAACTGAGTTATAGATAATAATAATATTACCACGCGCTGTTATACAATGCCAAACTGAGTTATAGATAATAATAATATTACCACGCGCTGTTATACAATGCCAAACTGAGTTATAGATAATAATAATATTACCACGCGCTGTTATACAATGCCAAACTGAGTTATAGATAATAATAATATTACCACGCGCTGTTATACAATGCCAAACTGAGTTATAGGATAATAATATTACCACGCGCTGTTATACAATGCCAAACTGAGTTTTAGATAATAATAATATTACCACGCGCTGTTATACAATGCCAAACTGAGTTATAGGATAATAATATTACCACGCGCTGTTATACAATGCCAAACTGAGTTATAGGATAATAATATTACCACGCGCTGTTATACAATGCCAAACTGAGTTATAGATAATAATAATATTACCACGCGCTGTTATACAATGCCAAACTGAGTTATAGATAATAATAATATTACCACGCGCTGTTATACAATGCCAAACTGAGTTATAGATAATAATAATATTACCACGCGCTGTTATACAATGCCAAACTGAGTTATAGATAATAATAATATTACCACGCACTGTTATACAATGCCAAACTGAGTTATAGGATAATAATATTACCACGCGCTGTTATACAATGCCAAACTGAGTTTTAGATAATAATAATATTACCACGCGCTGTTATACAATGCCAAACTGAGTTATAGGATAATAATATTACCACGCGCTGTTATACAATGCCAAACTGAGTTTTAGATAATAATAATATTACCACGCGCTGTTATACAATGCCAAACTGTGTTATAGGATAATAATATTACCACGTGCTGTTATACAATGCCAAACTGTGTTATAGGATAATAATATTACCACGAGCGGTTATACAATGCCAAACTGTGTTATAGGATAATAATATTACCACGCGCTGTTATACAATGCCAAACTGTGTTATATGATAATAATATTACCACGTGCTGTTATACAATGCCAAACTGAGTTATAGGATAATAATATTACCACGTGCTGTTATACAATGCCAAACTGAGTTATAGGATAATAATATTACCACGCGCTGTTATACAATGCCAAACTGTGTTATATGATAATAATATTACCACGAGCGGTTATACAATGCCAAACTGTGTTATAGGATAATAATATTACCACGCGCTGTTATACAATGCCAAACTGTGTTATATGATAATAATATTACCACGCGCTGTTATACAATGCCAAACTGAGTTATAGGATAATAATATTACCACGTGCTGTTATACAATGCCAAACTGTGTTATAGGATAATAATATTACCACGAGCGGTTATACAATTTCAAACTGAGTTATAGGATAATAATATTACCACGCGCTGTTATACAATGCCAAACTGTGTTATAGGATAATAATATTACCACGCGCTGTTATACAATGCCAAACTGTGTTATAGGATAATAATATTACCACGCGCTGTTATACAATTTCAAACTGAGTTATAGGATAATAATATTACCACGCGCTGTTATACAATGCCAAACTGAGTTATAGGATAATAATATTACCACGAGCGGTTATACAATGCCAAACTGAGTTATAGGATAATAATATTACCACGCGCTGTTATACAATGCCAAACTGAGTTATAGATAATAATAATATTACCACGTGCTGTTATACAATGCCAAACTGAGTTATAGATAATAATAATATTACCACGCGCTGTTATACAATGCCAAACTGAGTTATAGGATAATAATATTACCACACGCTGTTATACAATTTCAAACTGAGTTATAGGATAATAATATTACCACGCGCTGTTATACAATTTCAAACTGAGTTATAGGATAATAATATTACCACGCGCTGTTATACAATGCCAAACTGAGTTATAGGATAATAATATTACCACACGCTGTTATACAATTTCAAACTGAGTTATAGGATAATAATATTACCACGCGCTGTTATACAATGCCAAACTGAGTTATAGGATAATAATATTACCACGCGCTGTTATACAATTTCAAACTGAGTTATAGGATAATAATATTACCACGAGCGGTTATACAATGCCAAACTGAGTTATAGATAATAATAATATTACCACACGCTGTTATACAATGCCAAACTGAGTTATAGGATAATAATATTACCACGCGCTGTTATACAATGCCAAACTGTGTTATAGGATAATAATATTACCACGCGCTGTTATACAATGCCAAACTGTGTTATAGGATAATAATATTACCACGAGCGGTTATACAATGCCAAACTGAGTTATAGATAATAATAATATTACCACACGCTGTTATACAATGCCAAACTGAGTTATAGGATAATAATATTACCACGCGCTGTTATACAATGCCAAACTGAGTTATAGGATAATAA
The DNA here is from genome assembly GCF_040206685.1 of Ascaphus truei. NCBI lineage: Eukaryota > Metazoa > Chordata > Amphibia > Anura > Ascaphidae > Ascaphus > Ascaphus truei. Next base: position 109,026,569 of record NC_134485.1, on the reverse strand, counting down.
TATTACCACGCGCTGTTATACAATGACAAACTGTGTTATAGATAATAATAATATTACCACGCGCTGTTATACAATGCCAAACTGAGTTATAGATAATAATAATATTACCACGCGCTGTTATACAATGCCAAACTGAGTTATAGGATAATAATATTACCACGTGCTGTTATACAATGCCAAACTGAGTTATATGATAATAATATTACCACGCGCTGTTATACAATGCCCCACGCGCTGTTATACAATGCCCCACGCGCTGTTATACAATGCCCCACGCGCTGTTATACAATGCCAAACTGAGTTATAGGATAATAATATTACCACGCGCTGTTATACAATGCCAAACTGAGTTATAGATAATAATAATATTACCACGCGCTGTTATACAATGCCAAACTGAGTTATAGATAATAATATTACCACGCGCTGTTATACAATGCCAAACTGAGTTATAGATAATAATAATATTACCACGCGCTGTTATACAATGCCAAACTGAGTTATAGGATAATAATATTACCACGCGCTGTTATACAATGCCAAACTGTGTTATAGGATAATAATATTACCACGCGCTGTTATACAATGCCAAACTGAGTTATAGATAATAATAATATTACCACGCGCTGTTATACAATGTCCCACGCGCTGTTATACAATGCCAAACTGTGTTATAGGATAATAATATTACCACGCACTGTTATACAATGCCAAACTGAGTTATATGATAATAATATTACCACGCGCTGTTATACAATGTCCCACGCGCTGTTATACAATGCCAAACTGAGTTATAGATAATAGTAATATTACCACGCGCTGTTATACAATGCCAAACTGTGTTATAGGATAATAATATTACTACGCGCTGTTTATACAATGCCAAACTGTGTTATAGGATAATAATATTACCACGCGCTGTTATACAATGCCAAACTGAGTTATATGATAATAATATTACCACGCGCTGTTATACAATGCCAAACTGAGTTATATGATAATAATATTACCACGCGCTGTTATACAATGCCAAACTGTGTTATAGGATAATAATATTACTACGCGCTGTTATACAATGTCCCACACGCTGTTATACAATACCAAACTGAGTTATAGATAATAATAATATTATCACGCGCTGTTATACAATGCCAAACTGTGTTATAGGATAATAATATTACCACGCGCTGTTATACAATGCCAAACTGAGTTATAGATAATAATAATATTACCACACGCTGTTATACAGTGCCAAACTGAGTTATAGGATAATAATATTACCACGCGCTGTTATACAATGCCAAACTGAGTTATAGATAATAATAATATTACCACACGCTGTTATACAGTGCCAAACTGAGTTATAGGATAATAATATTACCACGCGCTGTTATACAATGCCAAACTGAGTTATAGGATAATAATATTACCACGCGCTGTTATACAATGCCAAACTGTGTTATATGATAATAATATTACCACGCGCTGTTATACAATGCCAAACTGTGTTATAGGATAATAATATTACCACGCGCTGTTATACAATGCCAAACTGAGTTATAGGATAATAATATTACCACGCGCTGTTACACAATGTCAAACTGTGTTATATGATAATAATATTACCACGCGCTGTTATACAATTTCAAACTGAGTTATAGGATAATAATATTACCACGCGCTGTTATACAATGCCAAACTGAGTTATAGATAATAATAATATTACCACACGCTGTTATACAATTTCAAACTGAGTTATAGGATAATAATATTACCACGAGCGGTTATACAATGCCAAACTGAGTTATATGATAATAATATTACCACGCGCTGTTATACAATTTCAAACTGAGTTATAGGATAATAATATTACCACGCGCTGTTATACAATGCCAAACTGAGTTATATGATAATAATATTACCACGCGCTGTTATACAATGCCAAACTGAGTTATAGGATAATAATATTACCACGAGCGGTTATACAATGCCAAACTGTGTTATATGATAATAATATTACCACACGCTGTTATACAATTTCAAACTGAGTTATAGATAATAATAATATTACCACGCGCTGTTATACAATGCCAAACTGAGTTATAGGATAATAATATTACCACGTGCTGTTATACAATTTCAAACTGAGTTATAGGATAATAATATTACCACGAGCGGTTATACAATGCCAAACTGAGTTATAGATAATAATAATATTACCACGCGCTGTTATACAATTTCAAACTGAGTTATAGATAATAATAATATTACCACGCGCTGTTATACAATGCCAAACTGAGTTATAGGATAATAATATTACCACGTGCTGTTATACAATTTCAAACTGAGTTATAGGATAATAATATTACCACGCGCTGTTATACAATGCCAAACTGTGTTATATGATAATAATATTACCACGCGCTGTTATACAATGTCCCACGCGCTGTTATACAATGCCAAACTGTGTTATATGATAATAATATTACCACGCGCTGTTATACAATGTCCCACGCGCTGTTATACAATGCCAAACTGAGTTATAGGATAATAATATTACCACGCGCTGTTATACAATGCCAAACTGAGTTATAGGATAATAATATTACCACGTGCTGTTATACAATTTCAAACTGAGTTATAGGATAATAATATTACCACGAGCGGTTATACAATGCCAAACTGTGTTATAGATAATAATAATATTACCACACGCTGTTATACAATTTCAAACTGAGTTATAGGATAATAATATTACCACGCGCTGTTATACAATGCCAAACTGAGTTATATGATAATAATATTACCACGCGCTGTTATACAATGCCAAACTGAGTTATAGATAATAATAATATTACCACGCGCTGTTATACAATGCCAAACTGAGTTATAGGATAATAATATTACCACGCGCTGTTATACAATGCCAAACTGAGTTATAGATAATAATAATATTACCACGCGCTGTTATACAATGCCAAACTGAGTTATATGATAATAATATTACCACGCGCTGTTATACAATTTCAAACTGAGTTATAGGATAATAATATTACCACGCGCTGTTATACAATGCCAAACTGAGTTATAGATAATAATAATATTACCACACGCTGTTATACAATTTCAAACTGAGTTATAGGATAATAATATTACCACGAGCGGTTATACAATGCCAAACTGAGTTATATGATAATAATATTACCACGCGCTGTTATACAATGCCAAACTGAGTTATAGGATAATAATATTACCACAAGCGGTTATACAATGCCAAACTGTGTTATATGATAATAATATTACCACACGCTGTTATACAATTTCAAACTGAGTTATAGATAATAATAATATTACCACGCGCTGTTATACAATGCCAAACTGAGTTATAGGATAATAATATTACCACGTGCTGTTATACAATTTCAAACTGAGTTATAGGATAATAATATTACCACGAGCGGTTATACAATGCCAAACTGAGTTATAGATAATAATAATATTACCACGCGCTGTTATACAATTTCAAACTGAGTTATAGATAATAATAATATTACCACGCGCTGTTATACAATGCCAAACTGAGTTATAGGATAATAATATTACCACGTGCTGTTATACAATTTCAAACTGAGTTATAGGATAATAATATTACCACGCGCTGTTATACAATGCCAAACTGTGTTATATGATAATAATATTACCACGCGCTGTTATACAATGTCCCACGCGCTGTTATACAATGCCAAACTGTGTTATATGATAATAATATTACCACGCGCTGTTATACAATGTCCCACGCGCTGTTATACAATGCCAAACTGAGTTATAGGATAATAATATTACCACGCGCTGTTATACAATGCCAAACTGAGTTATAGGATAATAATATTACCACGTGCTGTTATACAATTTCAAACTGAGTTATAGGATAATAATATTACCACGAGCGGTTATACAATGCCAAACTGTGTTATAGATAATAATAATATTACCACACGCTGTTATACAATTTCAAACTGAGTTATAGGATAATAATATTACCACGCGCTGTTATACAATGCCAAACTGAGTTATATGATAATAATATTACCACGCGCTGTTATACAATGCCAAACTGAGTTATAGATAATAATAATATTACCACGCGCTGTTATACAATGCCAAACTGAGTTATAGATAATAATAATATTACCACGCGCTGTTATACAATGCCAAACTGAGTTATAGGATAATAATATTACCACGCGCTGTTATACAATGCCAAACTGAGTTATAGATAATAATAATATTACCACGCGCTGTTACACAATGCCAAACTGAGTTATAGGATAATAATATTACCACGCGCTGTTATACAATTTCAAACTGAGTTATAGATAATAATATCACCACGCGCTGTTATACAATGCCAAACTGTGTTATAGGATAATAATATTACCACGAGCGGTTATACAATGCCAAACTGAGTTATAGGATAATAATATTACCACGCGCTGTTATACAATGCCAAACTGAGTTATAGATAATAATAATATTACCACGCGCTGTTATACAATGCCAAACTGTGTTATAGGATAATAATAATATTACCACGCGCTGTTATACAATGTCCCACGCGCTGTTATACAATTTCAAACTGAGTTATAGGATAATAATATTACCACGAGCGGTTATACAATGCCAAACTGTGTTATAGGATAATAATATTACCACGCGCTGTTATACAATGCCAAACTGTGTTATATGATAATAATATTACCACGCGCTGTTATACAATGTCAAACTGAGTTATAGATAATAATATTACCACGCGCTGTTATACAATGCCAAACTGAGTTATAGATAATAATAATATTACCACGAGCAGTTATACAATGCCAAACTGTGTTATAGGATAATAATATTACCACGCGCTGTTATACAATGCCAAACTGTGTTATATGATAATAATATTACCACGCGCTGTTATACAATGTCAAACTGAGTTATAGATAATAATATTACCACGCGCTGTTATACAATGTCAAACTGAGTTATAGATAATAATATTACCACGCGCTGTTATACAATGTCAAACTGAGTTATAGATAATAATATTACCACGCGCTGTTATACAATGTCCCACGCGCTGTTATACAATGTCAAACTGAGTTATAGATAATAATAATATTACCACGCGCTGTTATACAATGCCAAACTGAGTTATAGATAATAATATTACCACGCGCTGTTATACAATGCCAAACTGTGTTATAGGATAATAATATTACCACGCGCTGTTATACAATGCCAAACTGAGTTATAGATAATAATAATATTACCACGCGCTGTTATACAATGCCAAACTGTGTTATAGGATAATAATATTACCACGCGCTGTTATACAATGCCAAACTGAGTTATAGATAATAATAATATTACCACGCGCTGTTATACAATGCCAAACTGAGTTATAGGATAATAATATTACCACGCGCTGTTATACAATGCCAAACTGAGTTATATGAGCCAGAGCTAGGGAAGGCCAAAGGGTGACAAGGTTAATTTTGAAGTTGACCCGGGCAAACTCTGACTCTGGAAATGCTTTTACGACTGACCGCCAGGATTCCTGCTGCAGTATCTTCCAGACCAGGTAAACGGGCATGAAGGGGTTAATGTATACATGCAACCATACACGGGGTCCCTAGTATAACAGGGGGTCCCTAGTTTAAGGAGGGGTACCTAGATACATGCCCATGTACCCTGAACCTGTAGAGGGGTTTAGGGGGTGCTCCAGCTATGTGATAAAGCTGAGAATGTTTTTTTTGTGTGTAAAAGTTTTAAAAGTATTTCTATAGTGTGCAGTCAGTCATAGTCACCCACCACCCGAGTCAGTCAGTCACCCAAAGAGAAGCAGTTCCAGCTATCACATTAGTGGGGAGTTCATTAAATGTTTGACCAAATATAGCAGGCTAATTTTTAAGTTGATAATTTTGTATGGTCCTCGAATGATTTTATAAATATCAAAATGGCCCTTGGCAGAAAAAAGGTTCCTCACCCCTGCTTTATGGAGTATGCAGCTAGGAATAATAACATAGACCTGCGCTCCTCCCTTTATGGAGTATGCAGCTAGTAATAATAACATAGACCTGCGCTCCTCCCTTTATGGAGTATGCAGCTAGTATAAAGATTGGCCTCACATTTATGGAAAACAAATACATGATTCCTGTATTCCTCCCAAATTGGTTTGCAATTTATTAGTGACATTCTACATTATGAACATGTCTAATAACAATGGAGCCATTTAGTTGCATCTGTCAAGCCTGCTAACTCCGTCATGGTAAACTTCAATAATGGCAGGTACCTAAATTAATACAATTGATTATTGTCCTATGGTCTAAACTTAGTGAAATGTGAAAGTGCCCAAAGGGTTAAATGAATGAAGCATAATGCGATCTGGTATTTAGTGCGATTAAAAAACTGGTATAAGTCAGTAACAACGTTCCCCAAGCATTATAAAGGAAAAAAGTGAGTGCACAAACTCCTTAGTGAAAAGTAATAATACATACACATATTTCTCTTATTTCTGTCAGCCACAGACTCTCACCACCTCTTCACTGGAGAGTGAAGTTTAGACTGTATTATACCTTCGTGCTAATTGGAGAATTTTGTTTTCCAACAAGAGACGTCCACCTACATAAAAAATCAATTAAATGTTTATTAAAATAATAAATGGGTTTATAACCTGGCGGTTTCTGTTATCGCCTACCAACGGTAACTTTGGGATAAATATTCGTATGTATCCAGTTGCGCGCCGAGCTCGTCCCTGCCTCCTATCAGAAAGAGAAAGGTAGAGATGCAGAACAAGCGCGCTTTATTTATAGCTGCAGGGACCAGATGGTGGAAGATAATCTGAGACGGCCACAGGCATGATCTGTGAGGTGTATTTCCCAAGCACTTTACTCTGCAATGAATGCTGAAATGGGAGCACCAAAAGGAGGGCTCTCTGACCCTGTCCTTTTTAATTATTAATTACTGCCATATTGCTGACATGAGCAGGACACAATTAAAGAAGAGAGGCTTTCAGTAGCTAAAATTAACGGTGCAGAACTGTAACAAGACAAGTACAAATAGTTGTGTTAATAGTATCTGTTTGGATGCAGAAAAAGCAGGCCTGAAACCTGTGTTGGCAAAGGTAGGTGTGTAAGGCCTCGTGAGTAAAACAGATAATGCGCTCATTAGTGGTATATATAGTTAAGTGATATTGTGAACAAAGTAATATACAACCTTAATAGGGAGGTTTTATGCTGCAGTTTCTAGGGGATGGCTCAGCTGTCCAACTAATACAGAAAAAAGAAAAAAACAGCGCAAAAAAACCTCATAGTGTAGTATTTAAAGAATATTTATAGAGTAAAAAGGTGATTATTGCACGTACATCAAGAAAAAGCATATATCAACAGGACATGTTTTGGACATGTTACCACTCTTGGGAACTGCTCCGTGAAGGCTCACTGTCTCTCTGGATAATCCTCTTTATCCTCAACAGCTGTCCCAGCGAGGGGTGCACACCTCGTTAGGGATTCGCCCCACAGTGTGAGTTTACTCCAAAGCGTTAGTCTCCAGCGGGTCACTCGGCGGGAAGTTCAAGCCTCTGTGAGGGATCTCCCATCAGCTGTGGTTGTTGCAAGCGCTGTACTCACACAGGCCTTTCCGGGTTGAACCGCAGTCGTCCTGACGTCATCAGACGGCGCCCTTGTATCACTCCCGCCTGCTCGCGGATGGTGAAGGCAGTGAAAGTCCAAAAACATGTGCAAGAAATATGCTATATATAAAAACCACATTGGGTATTGATAAAAATAATAATAAAGATGGAACGCGCCCTCTCCTACGCGTTTCGTAATCGATACTTCTTCAGGGAATAACGGAGGGGGTGTACGGGGCGGTTCTTATACACATGAACCTAATCTGATTGGCCACAATAAATTGACGGACAATCCCCACCTGGGGAGCCAATATTGCACATCAAATCAGGATCTTAGGCACAACACAACATTAAATAAAATACACATCATTTAATTTTAATACACATTATGCAATAAATCAAAGTTTCTAAAAAATAGAGAGACAAAAGTTAGTAACATATTAAAAACAATACAAATATAGATACTATCGCTATTTCTGATTTAATGTTATGTGAATAAATATAATGGTTTAAAAGACAAAAGGGACTGGTTTTTATCACGCATACATTGGCCCATGAGAGAAAGGAAAAGCCAATTTTAAAAATGTAAATAATATGGGTTACATCAATACTAAAAGATAAAAAGGATGAATTAAAAAGGATGAATTAAAAAAGAGACCAAACATCAATCTCTTCATTAAGACCTAGTGGAGATAGAGTTTGAAGTTTGTATATCCACAAACTTTCTTGTTTAGACAATTTCTTGTCTCTATCTCCACCACGTCTCCCTGCCTGGACAATTTGGATACCTATATACGTCATGCAAGAGGGGTCTGAATTATGTTTGAGTTTAAAATGCCTGGATACGCTATGTTGCTCAAAGCCTATTTTAATATTTCTAGCGTGTTCTAAAATCCTGACTCTTAAAAATCTTTTTGTCCGCCCTACGTATTGGTATCCACAGGGACACTGTAAAAGATATATCACATGTGTTGACTTGCAAGAAATGCAGTCTTTGACAGTAAAATTTTCTTTTGTGCTATTAGATAGAAAAGTTTTTCTATTTGGGTTTAACATTTTACAGGCCTTGCATTTACCACAGCAATAATTACCGTCGGGTTTACAGGGCATCCATGGGATCTCCAAAGGTGTTTTTGTTTGAGATCCGATGTCACTCGGTGCCAAATAGTGTTTTAAAGTTTTTGCCCGACGGTAAATAAAGCTCGGTTTCTGGTTGAGGGAGGGACCCAGAATCGGGTCATTGCGTAAGATATTCCAATTTTTATTGATTATTTTCTGAATACTAGTGCTAACAGAGCTAAATTCTGTAATAAAGGGTACATTTAATTTCTCCTCTTTCATTACGGTTTTTGTTAGTTTTTTCTGAACTAGTAAAGATTCCCTCTCCATTTTCTCAACTTTCTCTAGAGAACTGAGTAGCAAAGTCTTGTTGTACCCACGCTCAATAAACCTCTCAAATAGAGCGGTAGCTTGTGCTTCAAAGTCAGTTTGGAGACTACAATTCCGCTTTATGCGCATGAACTGACTTAGGGGTATATTGTCAATCCATGATCTTTTATGATTGCTGGATGACAATAGAAAGCTGTTTGCGTCCACCTTTTTGAAAAATGTCTTGGTGTTTACTGTTTCACCAACTCTAGATACCAGACTGAGGTCTAGAAAATCTATCTGGTTCACACTGGTCTCAGATGTAAATCTCAAATTCAGATTGTTATCATTCAGATAGATCTTAAAGAGGTCTAAGGTGTCATTATCACCCTCCCAGACACACAGGACATCATCGATATATCTCTGCCATACAATAACCCTATCTCTAAATGGGTTATTATGCCATATAAAGTTATCTTCCCATACCCCCATGTATATGTTAGCATAACTGGGGGCAAAACGCGTCCCCATGGCTGTGCCACACACTTGTAAGTAAAACTGATTCATAAATAGAAAATAGTTGTGTGACAGAATAAAGTTGATGGCTTCGATAATAAATTCACAATTTGAAGGGTGGAGATCTATATCTTTTGATAGTATCTCCTTAATTGCCCCAATCCCTTTATCATGGGGAATACATGTATAAAGGGACTGAACATCGAATGTTGCCCATCTGTACCCATCCTGCCATTTTATTGTTTTGACCAGATTCAAAACAGCAGTGGTATCTTTAATATAAGATGGGAGTACCTTCACATATTTCTGAAGAAAGAAATCTACGTACTGTGACAAATTCGATGTTAAAGAACCAATTCCGGAGATAATAGGTCTACCCGGTGGATCGATTGATGTCTTGTGTATCTTAGGAAGATGGTAATACACTGGTATAGTAGGGAATGTAATATTTAAAAATTGATATTCTGATTTATTCAAAACTGTGGACGCAACGGCTTCATCAAGAAGGCCCTGCAATTCTAGCACAAATTGTTTTGTAGGATCTGTACTGAGTCTGGCATAATACACCTGATCGTTCAATATGCGCATCGCCTGAGACTCATAGCTGACACGGTCTTGGATCACTACACCTCCACCTTTGTCGGCCTGTCTTATTATCAGATCCTTTCTGTCTTGTAGCTCTTTCAAAGCTAAATGTTCCTGATAGCTAAGATTGTGTGATATATCTGATGATTTAAAATTTTTAACCAATGATGTAAACTCATTATTTACTATGTTAAAAAACGAATCAATAAAACTCCCTTTACTTTGGGCTGGGTAAAATTTAGAAGGTGGTCTAAAATTACTATGTTGGCATAAGTTAGTCAGGTCTTCTTCGTCAGGGCCAGGATTCTCAGAAATATTATTTGGATCTATTCCTACTTCTTTTTTGAGGAAGTGTCTCTTAAGTGTCAGATTCCTCGTGAACCTATGTAGGTCCGAAAATAACTGGAACCCATTGGGACCACTTGATTGAGAGAATTTAAGACCCTTACTTAATACCAACTTTTGGCATAATGATAATTCGACCTTAGACAAATTAAAAATACCTTTAAAAGATTCGTTTAATTCGATTCCCTTCTTTGTTTTGGTCTTACACCCTCCTCTTGTTCCTCTTCTGGTGAGTGGTGTCTTTTCTGTGACCTGGGAGTCTCTACAATTCTTTTCTCTTTCTCTCTTGTCAGGCTCCCTTTCTCTTTTGGGCCCAAGTATCTTAGCTTGAGTTCCTCCAGAAAAAGGGATTTTTTGGGAGATTCTTTTTCAGAGTCTTTTCTAGGGGGCGTATTGGCCCTCCAGTTTTGTTTCTCTCTATAGTGTGTATCTTTACTATATGTTTCTTTACTAACATGCTCTGGTTTAGTATTTGAACTGTCTCTCCTTTTACTATAACTTTTGTATTGTCTATCTTGTGACTTTTTCCGATAGTTTTTATGCGGTTTACGGTTCTCTCTGTGTTGTTCCTTATGGGCTCTTTCCCCTTCAAAATGAAGGCTGTTCTCTCTTTTTTTATTCTGGTGCGATGCACCTTGAAGTTTATGGGGATTTTGACTATTAGAAGTAAAGCCCTTTTCTCTCTCAGATTTATTCCAGTCCTTTTGTCTACCATTATCGTAGTCGTGTTTATCACGATAAAATTTCTTTTGTTTATTCAACATTATCTCCTCCGTTGTAGACTCTAGTGTCATTTTTAGGTCGCATTCCAAAAGAATCCCACTTTTGGAAGAGAGAACAATCAGTTCATGAAAGAATGGGATAGAATTCAGGAGGAATGTTCAAGAGAATTGATGAGGCTGATTATTTATGAACGTAGTAGATCAATAGCTGCCCTAGAAAAGGAAATTGGTAAAATGATCTCAATTTTGGAACCATTAGTGTTACACACTGATTGTTCCAAATTGGAATGCGACCTAAAAATGACACTAGAGTCTACAACGGAGGAGATAATGTTGAATAAACAAAAGAAATTTTATCGTGATAAACACGACTACGATAATGGTAGACAAAAGGACTGGAATAAATCTGAGAGAGAAAAGGGCTTTACTTCTAATAGTCAAAATCCCCATAAACTTCAAGGTGCATCGCACCAGAATAAAAAAAGAGAGAACAGCCTTCATTTTGAAGGGGAAAGAGCCCATAAGGAACAACACAGAGAGAACCGTAAACCGCTTAAAAACTATCGGAAAAAGTCACAAGATAGACAATACAAAAGTTATAGTAAAAGGAGAGACAGTTCAAATACTAAACCAGAGCATGTTAGTAAAGAAACATATAGTAAAGATACACACTATAGAGAGAAACAAAACTGGAGGGCCAATACGCCCCCTAGAAAAGACTCTGAAAAAGAATCTCCCAAAAAATCCCTTTTTCTGGAGGAACTCAAGCTAAGATACTTGGGCCCAAAAGAGAAAGGGAGCCTGACAAGAGAGAAAGAGAAAAGAATTGTAGAGACTCCCAGGTCACAGAAAAGACACCACTCACCAGAAGAGGAACAAGAGGAGGGTGTAAGACCAAAACAAAGAAGGGAATCGAATTAAACGAATCTTTTAAAGGTATTTTTAATTTGTCTAAGGTCGAATTATCATTATGCCAAAAGTTGGTATTAAGTAAGGGTCTTAAATTCTCTCAATCAAGTGGTCCCAATGGGTTCCAGTTATTTTCGGACCTACATAGGTTCACGAGGAATCTGACACTTAAGAGACACTTCCTCAAAAAAGAAGTAGGAATAGATCCAAATAATATTTCTGAGAATCCTGGCCCTGACGAAGAAGACCTGACTAACTTATGCCAACATAGTAATTTTAGACCACCTTCTAAATTTTACCCAGCCCAAAGTAAAGGGAGTTTTATTGATTCGTTTTTTAACATAGTAAATAATGAGTTTACATCATTGGTTAAAAATTTTAAATCATCAGATATATCACACAATCTTAGCTATCAGGAACATTTAGCTTTGAAAGAGCTACAAGACAGAAAGGATCTGATAATAAGACAGGCCGACAAAGGTGGAGGTGTAGTGATCCAAGACCGTGTCAGCTATGAGTCTGAGGCGATGCGCATATTGAACGATCAGGTGTATTATGCCAGACTCAGTACAGATCCTACAAAACAATTTGTGCTAGAATTGCAGGGCCTTCTTGATGAAGCCGTTGCGTCCACAGTTTTGAATAAATCAGAATATCAATTTTTAAATATTACATTCCCTACTATACCAGTGTATTACCATCTTCCTAAGATACACAAGACATCAATCGATCCACCGGGTAGACCTATTATCTCCGGAATTGGTTCTTTAACATCGAATTTGTCACAGTACGTAGATTTCTTTCTTCAGAAATATGTGAAGGTACTCCCATCTTATATTAAAGATACCACTGCTGTTTTGAATCTGGTCAAAACAATAAAATGGCAGGATGGGTACAGATGGGCAACATTCGATGTTCAGTCCCTTTATACATGTATTCCCCATGATAAAGGGATTGGGGCAATTAAGGAGATACTATCAAAAGATATAGATCTCCACCCTTCAAATTGTGAATTTATTATCGAAGCCATCAACTTTATTCTGTCACACAACTATTTTCTATTTATGAATCAGTTTTACTTACAAGTGTGTGGCACAGCCATGGGGACGCGTTTTGCCCCCAGTTATGCTAACATATACATGGGGGTATGGGAAGATAACTTTATATGGCATAATAACCCATTTAGAGATAGGGTTATTGTATGGCAGAGATATATCGATGATGTCCTGTGTGTCTGGGAGGGTGATAATGACACCTTAGACCTCTTTAAGATCTATCTGAATGATAACAATCTGAATTTGAGATTTACATCTGAGACCAGTGTGAACCAGATAGATTTTCTAGACCTCAGTCTGGTATCTAGAGTTGGTGAAACAGTAAACACCAAGACATTTTTCAAAAAGGTGGACGCAAACAGCTTTCTATTGTCATCCAGCAATCATAAAAGATCATGGATTGACAATATACCCCTAAGTCAGTTCATGCGCATAAAGCGGAATTGTAGTCTCCAAACTGACTTTGAAGCACAAGCTACCGCTCTATTTGAGAGGTTTATTGAGCGTGGGTACAACAAGACTTTGCTACTCAGTTCTCTAGAGAAAGTTGAGAAAATGGAGAGGGAATCTTTACTAGTTCAGAAAAAACTAACAAAAACCGTAATGAAAGAGGAGAAATTAAATGTACCCTTTATTACAGAATTTAGCTCTGTTAGCACTAGTATTCAGAAAATAATCAATAAAAATTGGAATATCTTACGCAATGACCCGATTCTGGGTCCCTCCCTCAACCAGAAACCGAGCTTTATTTACCGTCGGGCAAAAACTTTAAAACACTATTTGGCACCGAGTGACATCGGATCTCAAACAAAAACACCTTTGGAGATCCCATGGATGCCCTGTAAACCCGACGGTAATTATTGCTGTGGTAAATGCAAGGCCTGTAAAATGTTAAACCCAAATAGAAAAACTTTTCTATCTAATAGCACAAAAGAAAATTTTACTGTCAAAGACTGCATTTCTTGCAAGTCAACACATGTGATATATCTTTTACAGTGTCCCTGTGGATACCAATACGTAGGGCGGACAAAAAGATTTTTAAGAGTCAGGATTTTAGAACACGCTAGAAATATTAAAATAGGCTTTGAGCAACATAGCGTATCCAGGCATTTTAAACTCAAACATAATTCAGACCCCTCTTGCATGACGTATATAGGTATCCAAATTGTCCAGGCAGGGAGACGTGGTGGAGATAGAGACAAGAAATTGTCTAAACAAGAAAGTTTGTGGATATACAAACTTCAAACTCTATCTCCACTAGGTCTTAATGAAGAGATTGATGTTTGGTCTCTTTTTTAATTCATCCTTTTTAATTCATCCTTTTTATCTTTTAGTATTGATGTAACCCATATTATTTACATTTTTAAAATTGGCTTTTCCTTTCTCTCATGGGCCAATGTATGCGTGATAAAAACCAGTCCCTTTTGTCTTTTAAACCATTATATTTATTCACATAACATTAAATCAGAAATAGCGATAGTATCTATATTTGTATTGTTTTTAATATGTTACTAACTTTTGACTCTCTATTTTTTAGAAACTTTGATTTATTGCATAATGTGTATTAAAATTAAATGATGTGTATTTTATTTAATGTTGTGTTGTGCCTAAGATCCTGATTTGATGTGCAATATTGGCTCCCCAGGTGGGGATTGTCCGTCAATTTATTGTGGCCAATCAGATTAGGTTCATGTGTATAAGAACCGCCCCGTACACCCCCTCCGTTATTCCCTGAAGAAGTATCGATTACGAAACGCGTAGGAGAGGGCGCGTTCCATCTTTATTATTATTTTTATCAATACCCAATGTGGTTTTTATATATAGCATATTTCTTGCACATGTTTTTGGACTTTCACTGCCTTCACCATCCGCGAGCAGGCGGGAGTGATACAAGGGCGCCGTCTGATGACGTCAGGACGACTGCGGTTCAACCCGGAAAGGCCTGTGTGAGTACAGCGCTTGCAACAACCACAGCTGATGGGAGATCCCTCACAGAGGCTTGAACTTCCCGCCGAGTGACCCGCTGGAGACTAACGCTTTGGAGTAAACTCACACTGTGGGGCGAATCCCTAACGAGGTGTGCACCCCTCGCTGGGACAGCTGTTGAGGATAAAGAGGATTATCCAGAGAGACAGTGAGCCTTCACGGAGCAGTTCCCAAGAGTGGTAACATGTCCAAAACATGTCCTGTTGATATATGCTTTTTCTTGATGTACGTGCAATAATCACCTTTTTACTCTATAAATATTCTTTAAATACTACACTATGAGGTTTTTTTGCGCTGTTTTTTTCTTTTTTCTGTGTAAGGCCTCGGCCAGGCTCTTCGCTTGCGTGCTGAGGCGCGCAGGGAAAGGGGTGTGCTTTCCCTGGCCTTGCGGTTGCTTGCCCTGCGCGCCGTCAGGGGGCGGGCCAGTGACGTCACGGAGCTGGTTCGCCCTCATTGGGCGAACCGCTCACGTGACCGGCCCTGCGCTCCGGCAAGCGCGTGAATTGAAAAATCTGGTAAGACCTACGCTTCCGCGCGCTTGCGGAAGCGTAGGCGAGCCCCTACTGAAGCCGCTCTAATTGCGGCTGTAGGGGCTCAGTGCCAAGCATGAGCGAGCGTCAGCACGCTTCAGCGAGCAAGCGCTTACCATGGACGAGGCCTAATACAGGTGGTGCTCGCTATCCGACGGTCTGGTATCCGTCGCCGCATAATGCAGTCCACTGGACGCATTATCCGACATCAGAACCACTTATACGACACTCACCGCCGCAGATTAACATGGACCCGCAATCCGACGGCCTGTTATCCGACAGCGGTTTGCGGGACGGATTACAGCAGATAAGCGAGGACCGGCTGTATCTTTATTTAAATAGCACCACTTATGCACAGAGCGCTTCACAACAGTAACACACGTGACATAATAATAATTATATAACATTTAATGGGAATAAGCGCTTCAGACATAAAAGTAACATTAGGGAAAGGGAGTCCCTGCCCCGAAGCGTTTATGTGAATCAACAAGATGTTACGTGAGCAAAATTTGCCAATTCCATGCACTGCCCTTTAACTTTACACAATGCAAATATTGTTATAAAACACATCCACGCGCTCAAGATATTTGCCAGTTGTTGGCAGGGGAACAACAGTGTTAAAGGTATTTGGCAAATGAAATCTATAAGGTAATAAAGGTCTTGCGCTTCTTTGGGACACCAGCCAACGCATTTACAGACTCATGTAAAACGTCATATGCACAAATCTTTGGGATTAGACCGGACACGAGAGGCCAAATGTTCTCTGGGGTGAAAGCCAGCCATACGAGAAAATAATGTGTAGTATTCAAATGCTACAAAAAAAAAAAAATTGACCGTACATTTTTCACATTTCGTGAGGGGACCTGCTATCTCATATTCCCGCAGTCGGCCAGCTGCGTACAGGACAATGCTAATAACATTAGACACGTTACAGGTAACGATTTTAGATTAAAGTTGGGGTGTGAGCTGGTTTCTGCCTCAGTGCAGTGGCTCAGCCTAAATATTAACTATATAAAGGGTGCATAAGCCGCATGATTATTTTAGGATATCCAGGTTTCACCATAATACACTGCAAGATTAGGGTGAAAAATGACGGTACACTATTAATCAGTCTTGTCTGGGAAAGCGGTCTTTCTAGGGTTAATTCTAATAAAGTGTTGTAAACCCCATAATGGGATTACTATTTTCTATTAAAAGAGTTAATAGGCAGTTAGAAGGTTAATGTAAAAGGCCCTAGTTAAATGTAGCTAATGGCATGTTGCTGAAGTAACTTGGCTGGTGTTGGGCCACTCCTCAGTTCCAGAACCTTCTAGAAGGGTCATCTGCCATAGTGTGATTCATAATAGGTTGCAGACCAAGCAATATCCTACATGTGTTTTTTTTTTTAATAAATCAATTCTGTGCTGTACTATGAAAAAATACTTGTAGCATTTTTTTAAACAACTCTGAATTATATTTTTAGTGTATTAAAATGTAAGAAGCATTTGTTGTTTCTATATCAACCATTTACAAAGTCACATCCTCTTCCTCTTCTGAAACAGGCTCTGGCACACCCCTTTCTGAGCCCTGCCCTCTCTCTAGCAGTGCACCAATTGTATCTAGTGACTGCCTGCTCACATGATTTTCCTCACAGAACTTGGCATCTTCGGTCCTCTTCTGCTGTACCCCGAGCCGAATCTTCGCCGATCGATCACAGGAGAACGACTCGATCTGCAACTTAGCTAATTACTTGTCATTGTGTGGATTGTATTGATGCACATATAAAGGGGGGGGGGGAATGTTTTTTGTTTTTTTTAAAATGTCGGCTTGAACTGCTGCTTTAAAAACCTTCCTTTTTAAACAAAGCCTGGCTAACAGACTCGAATACCCTGGCAGCCAGCTTTCCTGCATCCCATTCGAGGTTTTTGCCATTTTTTGGTCTTCCACTATATATTTTTCGGCAGGTCCCCGTTGTAGGTCGGGGATGGGTGTCCTCTGTATGTTCCTACAAGCGCTCTAGAAGTGAGATTGCTTGGTGAGTTACGCGTTAGAAAAAGTCTGAAATAAATAAAATACACACGCAGTTCAAAGGGAGGGACAATTTTCTAAAGATTATACTGATTGTTGAGACTAAATACCTTTACATTAGCATTATTTGAACATATTTCAACAATATATTGAAGTTTTTCCTCTTATGCCAAAAATAAAAATAAAACATATGCTATTAGATGGGGAAAGGACTCTTGGCTGGATATATTGAATAAAGTTAAAAGGGAGCTCTCTATCAGTACAGGAAGGAACATGGCTATGAAATACTTCTACTACTGGACTGCATCACCATTAGATTTACCCAGACTCCTCAGATCTTTGTTGGAGGTGTGAAAGAATTATGGACAGGAGGGCTATGCAGAAGAAAGATGGCCTGGGGTTACTGGCCATTCATTTTGCCTCTTCTGTTTTATGTGGACGTGTGATAAGTGTTTGTGAGTAAAGATGAGTTTTCGCTGACAATAGAAGTTCCAAGGCTGTGCCTGTGGCTCAATGCCCAGAATTATAGCGATACAATTTATCAGTACCCTGACGCACTTTGTTATTGTACCATTTCTGTATGAAAGAATGTATGAGTGGGCAAGGTTTGCTCTGAGATTATTTCAGAATATCATGTGCTTCCTAGAGAGATTAAAACTTTTAACTTTGGTAAGAACAACTATATGGGAGGAGGGAATTTTATGCTAACCAAGCTCAAATAAAGCAAAGAGTTTTTAGATTGTAACTAGCTGATATACCCGGCGTTGCCCGGAGGCAGGGAGGGGGGGCGTGAAAGGCAGGGGGGGGCGTGAAAGGCAGGGGGGGCGTGAAAGGCAGGGGGGTGGGCGTGAAAGGCAGGGGGTGGGCGTGAAAGGCAGGGGGGGGCGTGAAAGGCAGGGGGGCGTGAAAGGCAGGAGGGGGGCGTGAAAGGCAGGGGGGGGGGTGAAAGGCAGGGGGGGCGTGAAAGGCAGGGGGGGGGTGTGAAAGGCAGGGGGGGCGTGAAAGGCGGGGGGGGGCGTGAAAGGCGGGGGGGGGGCGTGAAAGGCGGGGGGGGGGCGTGAAAGGCAGGGGGGGCGGGGGTGTGAAAGGCAGGGGGGGTGTGAAAGGCAGGGGGGGCGTGAAAGGGGGGGGGGCGACACACACACACACAGTGTCAAGTGTCACACACACACAGTGACACACACACACACACAGTGTCACACACACACACACAGTGTCCCCCCCCCCACACACACACAGTGACACACACACACACGCACACACGTTACCTAGAGCGACACACACGCGACACCTACCTCTACTTCCGGGCGCCGCCATCTTAGGCGCCGCGAGGGAGGAAGGGGGTCCTAGTCACTTTTTTTACCCACCATAACCTTAATAGTGGTGGTGATTACCTAGTCTTATCTTATTTGAGCAAATGTCAGCAAGCCAACCTCACACTGATGATACCCATCAAGGTTGAAACATGTCTGTGAGTGGGTTAACTGACATTGCATCTCCCAAGTCCTTGCTTAAAAGCTGTGTTTAAAGCAGCATACATTGGCTAAGGGTTGCTCATGTAATGTGAGCA